>NC_142946.1:15163781-15203781 GCF_046866305.1 Octopus bimaculoides | reverse complement strand
ATTGTAGTAGGAAAAGCTTTCACTTTTATCGGGTGTGCAGTTGAATCAATGATGTATGTCAAAGGCTTATAATATACATAGTAGAAATAAAGCTAAATGGTGCGTGAAGAAGGAGCAGAACTGACGTTAAGGAAAGCGTAAATTCGCTTTCTGTCGAGAGTAAAATGTGGGGAATAACGAAAATTGAAATAAATTACTGAAAGGTAATCAAATCCTTATTGTCGCAACTGCTTTTGCATTTGTTCTGCTATTTTACTTTCTTGTTTCTTTGTGAAAATATTAAGGCAGGGAAGTGTATATACGGTGATATGTGTAAACGGAATCGGTAGAGCCCCGAGTAAAATAATCTTGCGATATTTTGTCCTGCATCGTCATACACTGAAATCAAATCCCAACGTGACCTTACTATGTCTTTCATTGTTCTATAATTGCGTGGCTTAATGGTTAAGTTATTGGACTCCCGATCATAAGTTCATAAGGTCCATTCCTGGCGGTTCATTGTGTCCTAGAACACGACACTCTATTTTACGTTGCTCCAGTTCACTCCGCCAGGAACAAAAATGAGTTGTACATATAGATTAGAGAGCCAGCCTTCTTGCATTTTGGGTGTCGCACTGAATCTCCCTGAGAAATACGTTAAGGGTACGCATGTCTGCGGAATGCTCAGCCACTTGTAAGTTAATTTCAAGAGCACACTTTTCAGTTCTAATCAGATCAGCTGCAACACTCATCGTCGTAACCGGCAGAATACTTATCCGTTTACAGTTCAGTATCGGTAGCTTATTAAGACAAACCATACACTAGATAGAATCCCTTGATCATTTCCCCCCTGCAATACATTAGAAATATTTTCGGAAAACATATATATATTTTAGCAGATGTTTCATTGTTGTTGAGACAGAGTTGAAATTGAACCATCCTACTTTTGCAAACCCCCATAAAATAATTAAGGCAACTAGACATAATCTTAAACACAAAAGTAAATTATTCACCGTCACTAAAAGTGAACGAGGATAAAGTGAGCACTAGCATTGCTTGCAATAAGATTAATAGACATTTTATCACATGAGGCACCAGTTCTATTTGAACTGCAGCATATACATGTATATATATATATATATATATTTATATATAGTATTGCTTCGTTCTTCTGCAAAAAATCGATCGCGATAAAAGTTTCAGCATATATTAAACTAAAATATTAAAAAAAAAAGAAAATCACAATATATAGTGTTTCAGTTTATGTTCGTAATAGAATGGGTTGACCGGTAGTACTTCTCACTGTGATTATGTTTTGCTTTTGTATATTAGCATTGTAGCTTCCGTTAAAATAACAGCAGCCATGCATTGCGGTAACATAATTCGGTTATATTCAGTCAAATTTGTTTTTGACAAACAATACTCTCTGCAGTCGCTTCACATTTCAGAAATGACATCCAAACATGCATCTAATTACAAGCGACAGTCAAAAGAAAAATACACAGGCTATTGTAGTTCGTAATGTAGAAGACACAGGATAAACTACGCTGTATCCTCCATTAAGCATAAATCTACTCGACCAGGGATCTCTTGTAACTCAATATCGATGCATTCAGGGAGGAGACCTTATTTAATCGTCTGTTCACCGAGAAAGAAGAACTAAATCTCAATTCACAGCTTGCCGATTTTAATATGGATACTAGAGTTATGTATGTATTGTAATAGAAATGAAATGATAAAATACATAACCACATTTGGAACACTTTAGCAGATAAAAGATCGATTTTTTCCGAGCAAACCTGGAATTTAATCAATGAACAACACCAAAAAAAAAAAAAAAAAAACCCTGCTACAATTGACGTCTCCTCCATCACGAAGAACAACAATAATATTCAGAAAAGCAGTTAACCATTACCAGAACCTTGGCTCATCGCCCTTTCTTTAATGCTAGCATAGCCATTCACATGTCTATTTAAACGTCTTGTGTATTGCCAGTATGCTGAGTTTTAGGAAATAGACAATGTCAATATAGTTTATTATATGTCAACTCATCATTCTACTCGCATCCAAGTGTTTTAGCATAGAATAGCAGATTTCTGTAGGTGTATTTTTATTGCATTGTAATACGTTAACTCGGTCGAGCAGACCTGTTGTTAGAGATTTCATTTATGGATTTCCTGCGTTTCAGTTCTTTTTTTTTTTTCTTTTCGACAAGACTTACCTAAAATTACATAATCCAATATGGCTGCTAGACCTAATGCTTTGAGTGATCGTGTAATTGCCCCAAGTGCTACAAGTAATAAAAAAAATGTATAGCACCCACGTTAACTAGCTGCCCTACGTTACAGATAATCTATTTAGGAATAACGTAGTGGACACAACAAACGATGCGGTTTTATTTTCGATATTATTTTCTCTTCTAGCAAGCATCACACATGAAATCGCTATTATAGAAGCCAGGATGCCATAAATTGCCAACTTCACTTTGAGTCATGGTACTGTGATTTCAGTTTTACGTAGTGATTTCTCTGAATGATATTTGGATTGATATTGATTCATCATCATCATCATCATCATCATTATCATTATCATCATCATCATCACCATCAGCAGCAGCAGCAGCAACACCACATACATTGTTATTATTATCATGGTTTACGGTACTTCGGCAGTCCTCACGTTCTGAGTTCAACCTCTACGAGGTTGACTTTGCATTTCGTCATTTCCGGGTCGATAAAATAAGTACTAGTTGAACATCATAGTCAATGTAATCGACCCACCCACTCACTCGAATTACTGTCACTGTGCCAAAATTTGAAATAATAATAAAAGTATTGTTATTATTATTATTATTATTTTATGTTTGACTTTTGTTTTGCATTTGTACAAGTTGGATCCAAGTCTCACCCAGAGACCTCACGAGACAACAAGTTAGAAGTTCATGTAGGTGTTATGCCTAGGGTACCATATATTTGGATTTGTACAGCTCTGTTCTAGTGAATATTTAAGAAACCATAAGACACTTATGTTTGCTTTAACATTTGAGATCACATAGACAGTATTTTAGTTCCCATGAGCACTATCTTTTGAACTTCAGCCATTTTGGGGTTTCCTGGTATCTGAGCTAGGTAGTAATCAGCCCGTTTCGCTGTCATTCCCAGGGCACCTATGACAATAAGTATTGTTTTCGTCTTCAGATTCCACATTTTGCTAATTTTTATTTCAAGATCTTTATATTTGCTCAGTTTTTGGTAGGTCTTGACAGATACGTTTATATCGATTGGGACAGTCATATCAATGAGGAGGCATGATTTTTGTCTGAAGTCTTTCAGTATGATGTCTGGCCTATTTGCGTCTATCTTTCTGTCAGTTTGAATGGTGAAGTTCCAGAGGAGTGCAATGTGATCATTTTCAAGTACAGGGGGTGGTTTGTGTTCCCACCAGTTTTTATCATGGGGCAAGTCCAGTTTTTTGCATATTACCCAGTGAATATATTGTGCAGCTTTATCATGCCTGTTGAGATACTCTGTAGGTGCAAGCAGACTGCACATGGAGACAACATGATCGATGGTCTCATTTTGTTGTTGGCATATACGACATAATGGGGAGCTGCCGTTCTTTAATATGTTGGCCTGGTAGTTCTTTGTAGGTAGGCATTGATCTTGGCCTGCTATGATAAACCCCTCTGTTTCTGATTTCAAGCCAGAGGCCATTAACCATTGGGGAGTAAGGGTTTTGTCAATATCTGCATTATTCGCTCTCTTTGGGTATTTGCCATTGAGAGGTTTTCCATGCCATTTTTCAGTCATAATAGCTAAGGCAGCAATTTTAGCACGGGTTTTCAAGCGCTTAGCTTTTTCTGCAGGTGTTTCTAGTTCGTCTAATTCTTGAATTTGTTGTAATTGGAATTCACTTAGATATTCCTTTGCCTGTTTTGTTACTGAGGAAGATGCTTTCTTGCTTTCATATTTTAAGACAAGTTTTAGCATCCAGTCCTCAGAGTTTTTCAGATAGGTGTCTAGGCCAATTGTGGCTACCTTCATTGATAATGCCAGCTGTAGAAGTCCTCGGCCTCCTTCTTTTCTTGGCAGATAAAGACGTTCTATATCTGCCTTAGGGTGGTGCATTCTATGCATTGTCAACAGTTTTCGTATTTTTCTGTCAACATTACATATTTCTGTAATTGACCAGTTAACGATGTTGAAACTGTAAGTCACGATTATTATTATTATTATTATTATTATTATTATTATTATTATTATTATTATTATTATTATTATTCCTACGAAACTCAGTGCACCTGAGTCTTTAGACATCTGTCAAGTTAGATCAAATCCCTCAGAGAGATAATACTGTCCTTAAGATGTGTCCTGTGCCCAACAAGGCTGATTTTTGCAAGACATCAGTCTTGCTTGGGATTTCCAGTTGCCTTAAGAAGTCTTGAAGGCTCAATGGGATTGAGTGCAACACTCCGATCCCCACTGGTATCACTTTTAAACTACCCTCTTGCATTCCATACAGTCTTGACATTTCAAACTTCAATTCAGATTACTTGTTGTTATATTGAACCTCTTTACTCACAACATCCATATTGCTTGGTATGGCTACATCAATGATCTGACAGTATGTGTCTCTCTTATTCAATATAACGATATCCAGCCGACGGTGTTCGATAACACGATCCGTCTGAAAATCATAGTCCCAGAGATTCGTTACTTTTCCATCCTCTTGCATAAATGTACTTGGCACATTCTCATACCAGTTCTCTGTTACTTCATATTGTTATTTACGGCAAAAGAGCCAACGAAGATACACACACACTTCATCGTGGTGACGCTTACATCATTTTTCTGTAAGGCTCTCACATCCACTTACCAAGTGGGTCACATTTTCCACACTCTTTCCACACAGTCTGCACATCTAGGGGTCAACAGTTTTATATTTGTTATACTTCACTGAATTGGTAGCGAGTCCCTAGTCTTGTGCAGAAATGATCAGGCTTTTGGTGGTACGCTTCAAATCACCGCGCTAAAACCATGCTGACGATGCTGTATTATCCATAATTATCCACCTATTTTCAGCTTAATTCATTCTCTAGTACTTGTAGAGTGCTTTAGCTTTGCACTCTTCCATCTTACACAAACCTGACCATCTTCCATTAATAGTGGTTCTGTGGCATTTTTACATACCATGCTATGTAAAAACCCGAGTACTCGATGATCCACGAATATGGAATCGTAATAAGCTTTGCGATAGTCAAACCAGGCCATTCCCAAATTTGTTCTCCTTCATTTACAATCTTGCATTAACAATTCGTCTGTCAATAATTGTACTTTGGTACTTCTGCATCTTATACCACCTTTTTATTCCGTTGGTAACATATCGTTCTCATCAAGAAATTTGTACAGTTCTTCTGCAATTCCTCCTGACAGTAACTTCAACATTACTGGGAGGTAAGAAATTGGCCTGTAATTGTCGGCAGCATTTCATTTTGAAGCATCTTTCATACACAAAACTGTACGTCCTTTTGTCAACGAACCTGAATTCTTGAAGGTTTGGATAATTCGCCACTAGAAACATGGTTGATTCGTTGAACATCCTTATACAACCTTTCTAGTGGCGAATTATCCAAGCCTTAAAAAATTCCTCTCAACACATAGCTATCATGCTCCCCACTACTGCTCATGGCCAGGGATACACATGTCGTCAGCCACGAAGGCACATGCTGAACTGGTTAAGATCAAACAACTCACAAGCAATTCTACGGTACTGAGCAAATTGTTTGTAGTAGGCTATCTTTAATGCCAAGACAAAGCAAAGTACATGATAACACTTCAAAACAGTTAAGAGCAGACCATGAGAGCAACTGTCTGGTACTGCACCAGGGCATTTACTACTACTACTACTACTACTACTACTACTACTACTACTACTACTACTACTACTACTACTACAGCTACTACTACTACTACTACTGTTTTTTTGTTGTTGTTGTTATTAGTATTTTTATTATTGCTGTTGTTACTGTTGTTTTTGTTGTAGTTAGTGTTGTTGCTGTTTGTGTAGTTTATGTTGTCCCTCTATATTCTTCACTTTCATTGGTGTTACAATTGTATTATTATTCATGTATCTTTTATCCGTTACCTTATTCATTGAACTGCGGACTTGTTGAAACCTGAACTTGAAGGTTTAGTCGTACAAATCGACCCTAGTACTTATTTTCAATTCCCATACTTATTGAGTCGAAATAGTGTGATGGACCGCTATGTTAAAGCAACAGAAACAATATCGCTTGTTGTCAAGTGGTGATGGCAGTCACCTAGAAACACAAAAGCACCCACTGGTGCACGCACACACATACACACCCACACATACAATAGATTGTTGACACAGTTTCCAGCTGCCAAATTAAACCAAAAGTTATTGGCCGAGCTCCAGCTACGCTAAAAGACATTTGCTGAAGGCGGTGCGTAGTGAGAATGAACACAAAACCACGTCATCGCAAAGCATTCTTGTTAACTACAGAGCCATGCTTATCATTTTCAATCATATTACCCACATGTAATTCTATAATATCAAAATTTTGGGGTCCTTCTTCTTCTCTAATATATTTCAATTTCCTTAAAATTCACACCTGTGCCGTCTTTAATTTGAACATAAGAGTGTATTAGAAGTTTAACGTACATTTGTATTCCTACATATCCATAAGCATCGAAGTGCACGTGTGCGTGTGTGCTTGTACGCGTCTGTATGCGTGCCTATATATATATATATATATATATATATATATATATATATATATATATATATATATATATATATATATATATATATATATATATATATATATATATATATATATATATATATATATATATATATATATATATATATACATATACATATATATATATATATATATATATATATATATATATATATATATATATATATATATTTATATATGATATATATTTCTCAACATCGCTTCACTCTCTTCTCTCAACTTACACAAACAGAGGCACCTGTGCTGTTATCTCTACCACATGTTTCCAGTCTATCCTTCCCCTTTGGATCTGATTAATTGTCAATCTGGATAATAAAAAAATTGCTGACGCTCATAAACCCTTATTGTTCACTTTTCTCTCCTTTCCTTTTTCTATATTTGTTCTCTTTTTTTCTTTTCTTTTTCTTTTCCTCTCATTGTTTTACAGTTTGTGTCTTTCAATATCTATTCTCAAGAAATGCTTTTACCTATTTTCTCTTTTACTTCTTTTATTAAGGGTTCTTCATATACGTCTCTTTATTGATATGTATAAATAAAATTTTATCTTTTTCCAATTCTGGATAGGGCTTCTCCCCATCAATCTTCTGAATTTATTTCCTACATTCGTTCATATCTTTTTTCCTTCGTAATGCTTATGTATAAATGCAAATATTTTCCCGAATAAAATTGCACATCATGTCTGAGGCTCCGATTAATCTATAGTGTAATACAGAAGCATTCAACTATGAGCGCATTGCACCTCACAGCTAACACAGTGCATGATATAATCTTTTTTCATTGCTTTGTCATTTTATTTTCTTATTATCGCCATGTATTCTACTTCTGTAAAGTTTTAAAGCCTATATGTATTGAAATCTGACACCAGGTTACTCCAATTGCAATGCCTAAGCGGTAATATATAGCTGTTTCTGCTATAGTTGAGTGCCTAAGTGATACCTTATAGTTTCATCGGCGCCCCGAACATGAAGTGCAATTAATTTTGAGAACAATAAACAAAACATTATAGTAAGTATGTTCCTGAATGTTGTACAACTCTTTCACTCTATCTTTTAGTCTTCCTCATACTTTCTCCCTCTTTCCTTTTCTCGCTCCCCACTCTCTCTCACATTTCTTGGCCCTCTCTTTCTTTAACTCCCACATTTTCGCCTCGCTTATCTCCCCTGTACCTTTCCCTTTGTCACTGATTTTTTTTTCTAATCCGTCAATCCCTCTGCTCCTACCCCTCTCTCCTCCTTCCGCGTAACCCGTTTCCGGCCAGCCATGATCTTTCTTTCTTGGCCTGACTGCCGACCGCGAACACCTCTTATGTCCATCGCCTACGTGCCTGCTTTTAGGCTTTCACTTCATACACAGCAGCTTAATCTAATGCGTTCTCAGTCGAAAGACACCCATTGTTATATTCTTGTTTCAATTTGTAATTGTGTACCGTGTTCGCCGTTTTTTTTGGCTTTGTTGCTGTACACATTCGCTAGCTTTCTTACAAATGTAATGCTCTTATCTTAGACTCTTTGTGAGGCAACCAGATCGAACTGTCTCAAGCATAACTGCCCGGAACAGTAAGGACATCTGCTAACTTGACTGAGGAAAGTAGGCCACGAATGACCCCTCCTTTTTTCCACCCTCGCCTTCTAATTGTTGTTTTCTCCAGTCTGCCTTTATATCGTCTAACTGTCCGAATGCAACCACATATGAACGTACACTCACAACACATATAAATATCACACCAGCCACCGCACCCGCAGATCCACAGTTCTCGCATATGCATATGTACGCACGCATACGTACACACCCAAGCACACATACAAAAATATATGCATACACACACATATATACTTACACACATGCACATACGCGCGCATATGCACACATGCATACATACATACACGGATATACGAACACTTCATGTCCACAGAAATTTATTACGCAACAGCCTTCCTGATGCTATGTCCGCACACACTAACGCCGCCAGTTTTCTATCCAACTCCTTTTCCTGATAGAACTGGTGTCGCTTAGGAAGTGACTTTAATTACAGAAACACCACGTGACACTTCATGACTAATAACAGACCATCATCCAGCAGTCATCTAGGACATCATGGATCTCTTTATTCGGTCATTGAAGCAGACGGACTCCTTTAGTGGCTAGCGAAACCTAATGAAATTGTTTTTAAATAATATATATATATATATATATATATATATATATATATATATATATATATGATACATATCACGTAACGTAGACGATAAGCTGTACCATAACAAGATTTACTTGAATCGATATAGCGTAAAATATCAACAAACGGCCTACAATTGGAATGAACATATAAAATATGAAAAGACATCAACTTAAGTGTATACACTTCTAAATATTACGTAGAAAGAATATGTAACATATACAGCTATCAATAAATTATATATATATATGTATATATATATATATATATATATATATATATATATATATATATATATATATATATATATATATATATATATATATATATATATATATATATATATATATATATATATATATATATCACATGCTTCCGGTCAATAATCCTTTCCTTCCTTGGCTTTCGCCAAGCAACGCACGCACCACTTTGTCCCTCTCGGGTCCGTGCCTCATCGCGTTCTTACACACATAATTCTTCTCGTCTCGCCGTAAAGCCTCTTCTGTTTGTTTTCCTGTCTTATTTTTTGTCCGCCACTACATTCCTCCATGGCTAGATTTAATTTGCGTATACAAATTTAATCTGCGATCCATGGGACGAGCCGTTTTAGCGATGCGTCCTGCCCAAGCTCGTCGAAACGCCGGTGTTAAAACGTGGGTGGCTGATGAAGGAGAATGTTCTCTATGTGGCTCGTGTGTTCTCGTCTACGTTTGTTTGCAATGTCCTGTACCCAGATATGCACCTATACATACAGGTGGATGTCGGTATGCACATACCTGTACGTATATATGCATATACTCATTTACTATTTGTTTTTACATGATTGAACGCAGCATCTTCCAAATGTAAGTAGTTTTCGTAACTCATATCCTCCGACGCTACTCTATCTCTTTCTCTTTCCTCCCCCCCCCCTCGTTCTTCCTCTGTACTACTACGTATCTCGCTTTACCCCTCTCGTTCTTCCTCTGTTACTACTACGTATCTCTTTTTCCCCCTCGTTTTCCTCTCGTTGCTCACCTATTCTTCTACTTCCTCCCTCCGTTTCTCTCTCTTCTCTTTACACCGGCATGGTCACATGCTTCCGGTCAATAATCCTTTCCTTCCTTGGCTTTCGCCAAGCAACGCACGTACCACTTTGTCCCTCTCGGGTCCGTGCCTCATCGCGTTCTTACACACATAATTTTTCTCGTCTGGCCGTAAAGCCTCTTCTGTTTGTTTTCCTGTCTTATTTTTTGTCCGCCACTACATTCCTCCATGGCTAGATTTAATTTGCGTATACAAATTTAATCTGCGATCCATGGGACGAGCCGTTTTAGCGATGCGTCCTGCCCAAGCTCGTCGAAACGCCGGTGTTAAAACGTGGGTGGCTGATGAAGGAGAATGTTCTCTATGTGGCTCGTGTGTTCTCGTCTACGTTTGTTTGCAATGTCCTGTACCCAGATATGCACCTATACATACAGGTGGATGTCGGTATGCACATACCTGTACGTATATATGCATATACTCATTTACTATTTGTTTTTACATGATTGAACGCAGCATCTTCCAAATGTAAGTAGTTTTCGTAACTCATATCCTCCGACGCTACTCTATCTCTTTCTCTTTCCTCCCCCCCTCGTTCTTCCTCTGTACTACTACGTATCTCGCTTTACCCCTCTCGTTCTTCCTCTGTTACTACTACGTATCTCTTTTTCCCCCTCGTTTTCCTCTCTTTCTCTTTTCCTCTCGTTGCTCACCTATTCTTCTACTTCCTCCCTCCGTTTCTCTCTATTCTCTTTACACCGGCATGGTCACATGCTTCCGGTCAATAATCCTTTCCTTCCTTGGCTTTCGCCAAGCAACGCACGTACCACTTTGTCCCTCTCGTGTCCGTGCCTCATCGCGTTCTTACACACATAATTTTTCTCGTCTGGCCGTAAAGCCTTTTCTGTTTGTTTTCCTGTCTTATTTTTTGTCCGCCACTACATTCCTCCATGGCTAGATTTAATTTGCGTATACAAATTTAATCTGCGATCCATGGGACGAGCCGTTTTAGCGATGCGTCCTGCCCAAGCTCGTCGAAACGCCGGTGTTAAAACGTGGGTGGCTGATGAAGGAGAATGTTCTCTATGTGGCTCGTGTGTTCTCGTCTACGTTTGTTTGCAATGTCCTGCACCCAGATATGCACCTATACATACAGGTAGATGTCGGTATGCACATACCTGTACGTATATATGCATATACTCATTTACTATTTGTTTATATATATATATATATATATATATATATATATATATATATATATATATATATATATATAAATTATATATGTATACGCTGCAACTGTTTATGTGTGTGTGCGTATGTGTGTATGTTTACGTGTGTGTGTATTTGCGTGTGTGTGTGTGTGTGTTTGTGCGTGTGTGTGTATGTATATATCTAAGTACATATGGCACTCCGACAGTTACGATGAAAATGGTTCCTCTTGATCTAATCAACGGAACATCCTGCTCGTAAAATTAAGGTGCAAGTGGCTGAACACTACATTAACACATGTACCCTTAACGTAGATCCTAGGGAGATTTAGCGTAGCACAAAATGTGACAAGCGTGGCCCTTTGAACGTTAGGTACTACTCATTTTTACTAGCCGAGTGGACTAGTGCAACATTAAATAAAGTTTCTTGCTCAATGACACAATGCGCAGCCGGGAGTCGAACTCACAATCGTGACGGATTACCGTAAACGCTTAGTCACGCGCCTTCACTCAATAAATAATATAAATTTAATAAAAGGCAACACTAATACAAAAGTATTTGTAATGAAATACACCATCATAGAATTCCTATTTTTATTAATGGTAATGACAATTTGACAAAAAAGAGAAATCGCTCCTTAATTGAAGGGTTTTGTCTGAAGAAAGGTGTTCTTGTGATGACTTTCACAGAGCCCAGAAAGTGGTGGCATTTAGGCTATTATTTGCATGTTGTTGAACCCATTTTAAATGAAGAACTTCAGTAAAAGAAATGAAGGTATGTAAGTGATACAAATGGATTAAACGTTTGGGAAGGAATGAACAGGTCATTTGATTAGTTGGATATTTTGGGTCATAGGTGAATAGTCAAGTGAAAAGTATGAGATTCAAGGGGCAGCAAATCTGCTTTTCAGATGATGCAATGCACTTGTGCATTGATCGAATTTTGCAGTATATTGGAGAGGAAAGTTCTGTCAAACTTTCAAGTATGTTTTGCATGTATTGTAGAATATATGTGGCTGAGGTAACGGCATAGATCCAGATTTAACCCTTTCGTTACCACATTTCTGTTTGAGATGTTCTGTATTTCTTTAAATTAATTTTGAATATAACAAATAATTTAGTAAAATAACTTTGTTGTCATTACGCTAGTGTTACAAACATAAACTGTGACTAAGGTTTGGTGGAAGATTTTAAATCAGAACGTTTGAAAGCAAGACATTTCTACTACAGAGCCACAGTCGGTTTCAGGCAGGTTTGTAACAAAAGGGTTAATTGTCGTAATCAATTGTTGGACTGAACGTGGTAGTTATATGCAGTTAGTAATTTTTAGCAAATGAGCTGAAGTATTATGATAAAATTTGTTTTGGCTTTGTTGATGGTATGCTGTTGCCTGAGACGTTCATCAGTAAGTTTGAGATCTAAATGTTGTCCATACTAGCTTTAGCTGTTGTTAACATTTATTTGAACTTTTAAGATTGTATCTCCGGAAATTAGGTATTAAAATGTGATTAGTCTATCGTAACTCAAAGATTTTATATCCGATAGAGAATTCGGTAGCCATGTAGCACGAAAATTACAGGCTTTTCTGGTTGTGTCCTAATGCGTGATTTTTCATGTTGGTTTGATATTTGCGGTGGGAATAACATAATGAATTAAATTGTAAATTAGAGTTTGAAGTTTTAATCAAAATATATTACATTAAATTAAGCCCGTAATTTCTAAATAATTAAATCATTATATTTCAGTTCAAAATAAACTTTGATAAAGAGGCCCCAGAGGAATATAAAACAGTTCATATAATGTGAATGTATTTGAATAGTATAGGAAGTTTCAAAAACAGCATTAGTGTGTTCGCATCTCACTCGTAGCAAATCGTAGTCTACAAATTGAAGACCACAAGGCAAATTTACTTAAAGTGCGTATCCGATTCAAAAGCGGGAACTATATAGTAATCTCTGCTTTTGAATCAGATATGTACATTAAGTAAATTTGCCTTGTGGTCTTCAATTTGTAGACTATGATTTCCTACGAGTGAGATGCGAACATACTAATGCTGTTTTTGAAACTTCCTATACATTTCAAAAAATTCACATTATACGAACTGTCTCAAGCAGAGACTGAAAATTTCACAACAGTAACCTCTGCGTCTCTAATGACCTTTGCGCCATAAAAAAAACAGCTGCACTTATACCTCTTGCACTCAGGTAATATCTATGGATTCGTCTCTCCTCGTATAGTCACACATGTTGTGAACATTTAAAACAGTTCCCATTTATTCCTTCTTAGAAAACTGATCAACTTAAATCTCTTTATTCCTAACATGCCTTTATACTGAAACACAAATGTATTTTAGCAGGATTTACAACTAACATTATTGCTACACTCGTATTTTACAAGGAGTCAAGGGAGGTTTTATACAAATGTAGTAAATTCGAGAACTAAAATGTATCGTAGAAAATCCACGGTGATATCTTTAAAAACAATTACTCATTGAATAATCAGTAGCGTAAAAAGATACGTGTAAGAATGTTTAAGATGCATGATGTAAATGTTTGAATCATAGGCGTGCTGAGTTATTCAGAATGTAATGCATAATAATTACCACCACAACAAGCACTTTATCTAAACAAATCATTGATACACCATCGTCTTTACAAAATGAACTAATACTTCAAATAACAATTCTACTCTTCAAGTTCCATATACAAATGTATTCCACATTTTATGAAACAATTATATTTTATCATATATATTAAAAATGTTATTATAATAGAATACCAATATGACGATATTTTCAAATAAAGGAGACTCCAATGTGAACAGCAAATAGAAGATGATTGAGAAAATAATTTTGCATACTATCAAGAAAAGATAAATTAAGTAGAGCTATACAATTCACCAACCTCCAGGATTTAGAAATTCTAGAATTAACTGCCATTTTGGTGTCAATACATTTGTGTTTGCAATTATTGAAACATTCTATCTAAATTTAAATACGTTGTTATACTATAAGCGTGGAATAGTAGCTATTTTACAAAGACAATTCAATATACAAAAAAATTATGGTATAATATATTCACACTTGCTACTTTAAGTATATATTTCTTTTAGCTACATAAATCTACCATTCGAAATATCCAAGTTCAATGAATCTAACACCAACACTAAACCTAAACCTAATCTTTGTGACATAAATTTGCAGTTCATTTACCTCACCTCAAAGAAGTTCCATCCAAATTTCAAGAATCACCAGAGATCAGTTGCTATATAAAACTGTAATAAATTAGCAGATGAAATTTTATACATTTGACAGCTATTATAGTGCAAACTATTTTATAACAGATTTACAAATATTTCGGGGCAAACGGCACAATCTTGTATCATCAACATTTAGCTTACCGTCAAAATTTTCCTCGGGAGACATCGTCCATCTACTTTCGTTCACCAACAACATACAGAGAATAATTTTGCATTATTACTCCCTCCAAACTGATGCTTTGTAATGTTGAAATGTAATTCACTTGTAACTTAAGCTGTGTTGCGCATTATATCTACATATACATACACAGACACACACGTAGAAATATATATGCATGTATACACACGTATATATATATATATATATATATATATATATATATATATATATATATATATATATATATATATATATATATATATATATATATATATATATATATATATATATATATATATATATAAATATATATATATATATATATATATAATCTTTACTCTTTACTATTTTACTCTTTTACTTTGCTCCTGAATGCAAAGTTAAGTGTGCATTTTCTGAAGGTGATATGTAGAGCTATGTGATGTAATTTCCCTTTTAAATCACCAGAACCGATAGTTATTTTTTATCAGGCTTCATAAACACACACATACACACTCATACATATGTATTATTGTGTGCGTGTTCATGTGCGCGTGTGTGTGCACTTCGCGCCTGTGCGTGTGTGTATTGTGTGGAGTATATATATATCAATCCAAGCATGTAAAATGATCATGATGAATATACAAGTATACAGTGCTAATGATTTAATGAATACGTAGAAATTCATTCAGAACAGAAAAAGAACAATTAATAACTTCGAACTAAGGGAGTTAATTAAAGTACATGTGAATATATTGAACACGAATCTGGATAATTCGTAATAATTTTAGATTTTCCCTCCTAGGTGTAGTGTTAAATAGAATAGTGTTGTCTGATTTAATGATTTACAGAGTAATGTAGGAGAAAATTTCACTGATATTTTAAAATTATATTAATTTAATTCTTATGCTTAAGGGAAAATCGTTACTTTGTTAGCATAAACAATGACAGCAACGCATATTTTGCTATCACTACATCAGCACATATAGGTTAATGCATAAAGAAGAACGTTAAATATGAAAAACAAAGATAAAAGAAAATTGAGAAGAGAATGTAGAACCGAGGTAAGGGAATGACGTAAATAAGCTAATGGAAGGCACCAAGATGTTACTGATACTAAGCATTTCCTGAAAGACTTATGAAGACTATTTTAATTAAATTAATTTGTTTCATATTAGGTGATGGAAAATTACCTGTTGACGTTTATTAGTGACTCGCAATGAAAACTTATGATAATTTGGATAAACTTAATATAATATAATGTAATGTAATATAAGATATTTAACACGTCATAAAAGTTTTAGTGGAAAAGTTTAGCGTAACAACCATACAGACAGACAACCGTTACAGGCGAGCGTTACTGGTTTGGTAACATGTATCACGCTATCTCTGGTGGTATTAGGTACCTATTTGGATGCGTGCAGACATACGTGATGGTGCTGAAAGTTCCTGACATTGGGTAAAATAAAATGCAGAAAGATCAGTTAAATCTGATTCCATTCACATAATTATTGCAGCGCACCTTCAGTCTTTCTTATCACTGTAAAATAATTCGGAAAGTTGAGGCTCCTATCAGGCCTTTCGGGATAGCTTTACCCAATGAACTTTTCGGCAATCTTTGTAGATTAGTAGGGTCCAATTAACAAAGTACAGACAATACGAACTTGCTTGATTAAACATATTGCTAATTCATTTGTGTCAACTTGTTTCAGGCATTAGACTGCAACCATGCTAGGGTACAATCATGAAGGGATTTAGTCCAACGAGTCGACGCCAATAATGATTTTATTTTAAGCGTGATACTCTTTCGGTATCATTTGCTGAAACGCATCGCTACGATACGGACACGTAAAAGAACAAACACCGGATGTCAAGTGGTAATGAGGGAAAAAGGATAGCCATCAACACACATAACCTATATATATGCATATATACGTCGGGCTTCTTTAAGATTCCGTCTACCAAATCCACTCAAAAGACTTTGCTCGGCCCAAAGCTCTAATAGAAGACACTTGCCGAAGGTGCCACACAGTGGGAATGAACCTTGAACCAAGTGCTTGGGAAGCAAGCTTCTTACCACACAACCACGCCTGCATTTGTAAAGGAAGAATGCTTAGAAGAGCGTGTATATATATATATATATGACAGCCTTTGTTTCAGTTTATTTCGAACGAATCCACTCACTAGGCTTTGGTCAGCCCGAAACTCTAGTAGAAATCCCTTGTCGAAGGAGCCGTGTAGTGAGACTGAACCCGGAAACATGTGGAACCCGGGTAGACGTTACGAATAAATTATTTCATATAAGTTTGTATATCGTACACAATCTTACATCAGAGAAGTAATTCAAATTCTCAAAGAGCGTAGATGGAGACAGATTGCCTATGTAACGAATGACGTGAGGAAAATATTGTTAATGAATTGCGATTAACTTCCAAGTTCCATATAGAATATAAAAATCTTGGGTTATTCGTTGTGCTGCACAAGCATAAGAGGAACTAATTTTAGAAATGTTAAGAGAGTGTTTGAAAGAATAATTTTCGTGAAATAAACAACTTGCGGCATATCGAATTTGTAGCTTTGAATTTTGCTTCGATGTTGAAAAAATAATTTAGTCTGTGTTTTTAAATTAAAATCGTCATCACACCAGCTCTCTTGTTATTTTCTTATGGTTATCTAGGAGAGTCGTAGTAGGACAATGCATACATTTAGTTCTGTAGCACTAAATATGTACTTATATACATTGTATTTCCATCTATGATTTATACTTTCTCAAATCGACGTCTTTGTATTTCAACATATGTTGAAATACAATAGTTGATGTGCTGAGTGTGTATTAGAGATTTATCGGACTTGGTGTTTGCTGTTCTGATTTATGTGACATACCTAGGGTAATTTGTTGATGTTGTTAGTTTGAAAATACATTTCCTGATTGCTTTCAGATTTGTCATACTCTGCTTGGAAGAAAGAGCGACTAATGTGCCATATATATTTCCCGTGGTCGATATATGAAGAAAACTTGTAATGCTATGCCACATTATTTATATTCTAACAAGGAGTCGCGGCTTTTCCAGATAGCAATCGATGACACATTTGTTTCTCATCGAAGAGTAGTTACATGTACACTTAAGTTTTAATTCGTATATCTAAATATTCCAAGACAGTTTATTTTAATACCCACATTTTTATCTTTGGCCTGGATCACAACATTGGCAAATTTTCTTCTATCTCATTCATCATCTCATAAGTTGCACGAATATGTTCCTGCGGTTGTTTTTCACAAATTCGATCAGAGATCCCATCTTTCTCTCCATACTTTGGAGCACAAATATCCGTGTTTACTTCTTCATTTGTCACTGCTTTTAAACCTGTGTTCGTTGTAATACTCTTTTTATGGCAGAATTTCCCCTTTGGCGAACATCTTGTAGTCAGCCTCGACGGTGCCTCCTCTTAATATCAATTCGCTTGTTGACACATATACAAATATTGTTATCAAAATGTCTGCATGTAAAATGTCCAAAAAAGTAAAAAAATATATTCAAAAGGTAATAAAATATATTCTCTCCTCCAAACAGAGGAAAATAAAATGAAATACCTTACGCACATTATTGTGACGCTTTCATATGCACATACGTTACAGAATAAAAAAAGGAATATAAATTAGAAAATAATCCAATAATGACATTTTTTCTTGAAACTTACGTGCTTGTAACATACAGGTCCGTTTACATCAAGAGAAAACAGAAGTAACAACAATTGAAACGATAACAACAATGATAAAAATATGAACGACAAGAACAACAATAACATTAATAGTTTTAGCATAAAAATGATGCGCTAACACAAGTATTTGTGTGTATATATATATATATATATATATATATATATATGTGAAGAAAGGAAAGGAAAATGATGGAAACTTATGGGGGAGAATGATGATAATGTTGATGGTTATCATACTAGCTTGATCATGAAAGGTAATTTCACACCTGGCTTCTTGCCATCTATATCGATATGTTGTATTGTATTTGGTGGCCAACATTCATCAAATTCGCGTGGCTTGTAAGAGAAAGATTTATGGTGATGCCCGCAAACACGCCAATAACTACAACGGGAACTTGTCAATAAATGTACTGGATGGGGAATCTCACTTTAATTATGTTCTCCAGAGAGGTTGTACATTTTCACCGATACGATATTCAGTTAGTTAGACCGATGCTGTGCCTGTGTACTGAACACCAATTTTGTTAAAACGAGAGATGCCGCAGAATATATTAGGGCGTTATTGTACTAGCAGCTGCAATGTAATATATCACAGGTAGTTCTAGATGTCTGAACACATGTTGTCTGTGTACGTGCTTCTGTACTTACACATGCAAGGAGACACACATGCGCAAAGACACGAACACAGGAAGACATAGACACATTATATATGAGTGTGTGTGTGTATCTATCTATCTATCTATCTATCTATCTATCTATCTATCTATCTATCTATCTACCTACCTATCTATCTGAATGTGTATATATATATATATATATATATATATATATATATATATATATATATATATATATATATATATATATATATATATATATATATATATATATATATATATACACACATGCACGCACACACTCGCCCAGGCGTAGGTAAAATCCTACATATATATTCAAACTAATACACACATTTTAGTGAGGGAATTAATATACAGTTACGAAAGAGAAAAAAAAACCGTGTTAGTATGTGTATTTAATAATATTTCCTACTTTCAACACCAACAACGTTTATAAATATGTGTGTGTGTGTGTACGGGTCTGACTTGTGTACGTGTGTCTGCACACACACACACACACACACACACACACACACACACACACACACACACACACACACGCGCACACACACACACACGCGCGCACACACACACACACACACACACACACGCGCGCACACACACACACACACGCGCGCACACATACATATATATTATTACCAGACATGTTAGAGCACATTATTCTTTAATATATCTTGACTGTCTTAACAGAAAATGAAAGATAATTACGAAATATACACATACGCCGTATCTGTGTGTATGTAGATGTAGTATGTATTTTAGTTTTATGGAAGAATTATATTGTCTGACCTCACAGCAAGACAGTCGCATTTCATTTTTACTACTTGTGAAGTTCACTGTCTATTTTTTATTATCATCATACTACTTGTCTGACTCGTAATATCTGTTCCCCACGTCGCCTCTGAACCTCTATATACATCATCAAAGGCTGCCCGTTGCGAATATTTTTTATTCTTATTTGCGCAGTATATCATTTCTATTCTGTATATCATCTTTTTTTACGTAATATATTATCTGTTATTTTTATTTCACATTATGTCATTTTATGCATCTTTATTTTTTTTCTTATGCCGTACATCTAATGTTATGTTATCGAATATGTTCCATTTATTTGTAACATGTTAGGGAATATATAAATGAGATTCAGCCGCTATTTTGTAAAGTTATGCGGCTATGTAGAAAATTCCGCATTGACTATTTCTCATGTGTAGCTATGATAATTAGATAAAGCTATTGAGGTGTCTTTTCCTTAAACGAGCTGCTCACCACACTTGCTTTCTGTGATTAACCGGAAAGAAAATGAACTCGTTCAAATTCAAACCAGTTTACAAATTGTTTCAGGAAATTATCCTAGGTAACCAGTAGCTTTCTGTTTAGTATACAATGTTTCAGAATCTTTGTAATCCGTTGGAAACTTAACAAATGTCGAATAATTCGGATAGCAGCCCTCCTGGTAGGCTACCATCGAATTCGTCAGGTATTTCCTATTTCATACGGATTTTCAACAATGCATACATTTTACGACATTTCAAGTCAACAGAGAAAACACGGTAAGATTCAAATGCAAGCTTTCGAAATATAGCTTTCTATAGCTTATACAAAATCGTTTATAGACTTATAAGTACAAACCACACAAGAATGCATTGGCAGAGTATCTGCCCTATTGAAAGGATATTTATTGATTAAATTTACTAATGCTGTCTATTGTAGCCAAAAAACATTTATCTCAGAGTTTTAAGTAATGTATAATTGAAAGACAAGTCTGTTAAAGAAAATTGTTAATAAAGGAATTGTGGTTTACAATGAAAACATTTAGACACATTTTTTAGGCAAGCAGTTAATATTAATCTATTAAAACTAATTTTGTGCCAAATTTTGATTGCAACATTAACTTATTTTCTTCTGTTACTAACTCCTCGTTACAAGGTAAATTAATGAACGGATTACCTTATCCGGGTCTATGTCTGGATATATCTGATAATTTTCTTACTTCAACTTATTGCACAATTCTTACCTCTCTTTCTCTAAATGTTTGCCTGGATATGTATTTTAGTCCAGTAAATGTACAACAGGACCCACCACTAATTGCAACAGAAACGAAACCAGTGTTGTTCGTTTTGAATCAAGGATGTTTATAATATACTAAATGTCTCAAAAGTCATCTGTGTGGAACACAATGAAAGAACATCATTATTTTACCATTCTTTTTAAAACTTGGCGCAACTTCAAATGGTCGTAGGTTCTTAACTAATAAAAATATTCCAAAACAAACAAATACCCTTAGCTATGTGTTCATGGTTAATCATTCAAGTAAAAGTAGTAAAAATGATTTAACCCTCCTCCCATAAATTAAAAAAAATGACTATCTCTTACACCCATTCCGTGCACACACATATACATCCACAATAGAATTGTTTTCCACAGGATAAAATAAAACTCCTAATCTCACGGGCTTTTGTTTATATTGACATTATCAATGGATAAGAAAGAAAGAAAATTAAATAAATAGTTAGGCACAAGTGTATGCTATACAGTAAAAGCTTACGGTCCACAATATCCGTCAGTTCAGTTACTTCTTCAGTCAGACACTGTGGTTATCTCCATCCCCAGCATTGTTACAATCATTGTTCTGACAAACATCTCTTCACCCAGAATCAGGTGAGCATGAAAGCCCATACCGGCGACGGCTACAGCGAAGCATCCCACAATCTGACTTGCAAGCACACCGCACTAGAGTTAACAACGACTGTGGTGCAGGGCAGGGTCACAGATAAGTCGTTTAAACGTTCCAGCTGAGAGCTTCCACCCCAATCTTCAGCATTCAGTGTGTTCACCTGCCATTCTTGGACTTGGTAGTAGACACGCATGGTATGGTACTTAGTAGCTGCTGATGTTGTTGGCAATGCGTTAGGAAGAACTGCCTTAATTCTTGTGGTGACAACATCATCGAGAGAGTCACTTGCGTTCCACTTATAGACGATGGCCATCGCCTTCTCAACAGCCGTGAGTATGTCCTTTGTTGCCCGTTTACTTTGATGATTGCCACACAGCGCAGTAATGTTATCTATTGAATCTAGGAAGATTATCCGTATCGTGCGATCCCGATCCCAACCTTTCAATAGCAACATAGCTTCTACACCTGCTGATCTTGAGCCAACACACCATAGACGACGAAACTGGGCAGCTATGTTTCTCGCTGATTATTTCTGGGCTTCCTGATGGCAACAACCGTTGTATCTCGGGACACATGATCGTTGAATAGGTGGATCACATTTCAAGGCAATGTGCATTCGCACCGCCTGTGAATAGCAAGACTAATTTAGAAAAAAATTACGGAAGTGAGAAGGGTCAGATATTCTTGTGGTAGGTCACAATCCCTTTTGTTTTCTGCTGGGGAAGACGACGGTCGAAACAGTTGGCATGATTCAAACAACTTACAAGGCCGCTGCCATGAGCAAAGCACAAGTTTACAAGAGGTTTCCACGCTTTAGGAATGGGCAATTGTTGCTTGAAGACCAGCATCGTCTAGAGCAACCGTAGACCTCCTGAACGAAGGAAAACATCATCAAATTTCATGAACTGATCTTGGAGGACCTCCACTGAACAACTGATGAACTTGCTGATAAGGCTGTTGTGATTAAATGCGTGTCATGAACTAAAACCACAGTTGGAAGTTGATCCGGACCTTCTTTCGAAGGTCGCCTCTGGTGGCAAAAGATAGTACTATGGAACTTGCAGGTGTGGAAGAGGTGAAGAAAAAAAACTACTGATGCGTTAAATGGTACCACTTCACATGAGATCCAAGACTGCTTCGAACAGCGGAATATGCGTCTGGACCGATGCATTGCTTCAAATGGAGAATAATTTGAAGGCGATAAAAGTGTAAACATGTAAATCTAAGTGAATAAAATAATATTGCAAAATTCCAGTTTCTTTTGGGGTACCTCTCTGTATGTTAAACGGCTTGGTAGCATTCTTCAATACATTTCATTTCAGCAACTACTTAAAATATGTTTTTTAGGTACACATTATTCAATTTTACACTGATCACGCTGCGTCCCAATTAGATTCGTATCATTGTAAACTTTTCTTACCTATATGAAAACTGGACATGCTTTCAATATGAAAAATCCCTGTTGTATAATACCATTAGCTGATATATATCACACAATCAATGTCTTCCCCCGATGCTTCTCAAGCACATTTCAACAGAAACACCCCAGTTCGTGCTTGCAGAAAGATACGCAGCTTTATATTACTATTTTTTCTTCCAGTTTGCATTATAAGATGTTCTGATATTATTAGTGTATGTTTACCTCTTTGCGTGCTGATGTGTGAATTCTTCTACAGCCCGATGCTGTTGCTTTTTGCCATTAGGACTAGATCAATATTTTTGCAACACCTTAAAGGAATGATTTTAGTTGTGTTTTCCATGGTGCTACTACTCTGCTATTGGTTTCGTCGTTGTTGCCTTTGCTGTCATTGCGTTTTGTCGTGGTAGAAGTGGTCCATTTCTACAACCTGAACTTGCTTCCACAAAAGGTTAAACGGAGGCAATGATCTCATACCCAACCAGCGGGCGAATCTGGGCGTGGGAGGCACTGCTTTCCTACTGCACTCTACTATATAACTTGACTTCCGTTGTATATTTATACAGCTACTAGTATTCAGGTTGTTATTGGTGCTATTATTGACATCGTTGTTGTTGCTGGTAATTTTGATGTTACTGCTGCAGCTGACGATGTTGCTGCCCTGTTGTTGGTCCTATTGATATTATTGCTTCATCTTCAAAACAACAATTGGCTTTCTTTTCTCAACCGGTTGTTAAGGACGAAATTCTGTAAGCCTTCCATAATCTTTCTTTTTCTGTAAAAAAACGTTTTTAAATGTTTCGTTTTAGGCGAATAAGAACAGAGGTCGACCAGTCCATCACAGTACTGGTCGACTTAAAAACAAGATAAAGCAATAAAATCAATTAATGCAACGCTATTGAAAGGAAAACAAGTCACAAACATACGGACCTCTCAAAACGCTTTCAGCTCCGGTGATTAATAACAGTAGAATGAACAGCAATAACAACAACAATAATCATAATTAAATATTTTGAGGGCAATATTTAATGTTTGCATCAATGTTGGTTACTCGTTTATTAATTGAAATTGTCAAACATTAATTAGACTTACTAATTTTTGATGAATAATAGTTTACCTGACCGTGCTTAAGAGAAATCTTATTAAGTTAGTAATCGCCAATGCCAAACAAGTTTCAGGTTACTGAACTTGATTGAGTTTATTTTAGATAACGAAATTATAGTTTAAAATGGCAACAAAAGAATTCTTGTGAATATACGGTTTCACTTTCAGACAAGCAAAATCAATAATTTTGCTTTGAATATATAATTCGTTTTGTATACTGATTCTAAATAAAATATACATATACACTTACATATTCGTACATACATACATTCACATATACGTACAGGCATGCATACATATATGCATGCATACATACATAGGGCGTATATATGTATAAGTATACGCGAACACACATCACAAAGGTACGCGCGCGCGCACACACACACACACACTCTCACACACGTATATATAAAGTGTATATATGATGGACTCGCTCGTCGAAGATGGCGTATGAGTGATCAGCTTTTGGCGAACGGCCTGCACACATGATTTATATTGATCAAATATGTGCTATATATTAGCTCGCTCTCACCATTAAGTCGACGCTGATTGAACAGGTGCACGGTATACCAGAGCAGAGTGAGATGATCTGTTTTACTCAAGAACACATATATATCCGTAAAATATATGAAGAAATAAATGCTCAACCAAGAAAATGCTCATTATTTTCCCGACATTCGTGGTATTGAGCATCGAGTATTCGTCCTCCGGAGCCAGACCGTCAATCGAGAGTTCTACTGCGACGTTTTGATACGGTTCAGAGAGGACATTCCGTGAAAGTGATCGGTTCTGTAGAACGCAAAAATTGGATTATTCAGATGGATAATGCACCCAGATACCGAGCTCTCCTTATACTTGAGTTTTCGGTCAAAAGTAGCATGGTGTCGCTTTTTAAGATGAAGAGCGAATCGTGGAAGATCCTCCACTCGCTTATGGAAAACAACTTTCAGGCCGGATTCCAAAAGCAGAATGAAGGCTGGGACCGGTACAATACTGTGGAAGGGGACTATTTCGAAACATTCGTGGTGCATATCGATAACATATCGTAAGCCCAATCACAAAAATGAGCATAATAAAAACATCACGAGTAATTTTGAAAACTTACAAGCACAATCTTGAAAACCTTATTAAGTTTTGAGGTTCATTTAAAGTCCACTTTATTACAAACCTGATGCTCTGCTCTAAACTATTCAGACATTCAAACATGTTCTTCCTTTCAGTGATGTAGTCCAAATATGTGTGTGTGTTCTAGCGAACATTTTATCCTAACCCTTTCGACAACACTCACATAAAAGTGGGTCGGCCAGTTCTTATCAATCACATGCTGTAACGCATCGCAAACTGCATGACCAATTACAACACTCCTGACTTTTTTTAGATACTGTAATAGACAATTGTGTTTCATTATTTCAAGATCACCGTTCATTAAACATGAATATCATAAAACACAGAAAATTACAAGTAAGGTAAAAATCTGCTTTACAATCATAAGTGACTTACACACACATATACACATATAAACACCCACATGCACACGCACGAACACGCACACACAGAAGCGCATGCATACACTCACACACAGGCTCACTCGCACACATGCAAACACATACGAGTAAATGATTTAACGATGGGAAATAAACATTCCATACTAGGTACACAGTTGTCAGCATGTATTGTAATGTATCTCTGGCGTATTATTTCAAAGGCTGTTTAGGACCCGATTTTATTTCATTACCAAAAATACATAGATGAACATATTGCATAGAGTAGAATTGGTTTGTCTATGACGTATGTCATCATTGGGAATACTTCATGTCAATAAAGTTATTCATTTGAACTTTAGTATGCGGTCATACATACATTCAATCATATATATATATATATATATATATATATATATATATATATATATATATATATATATATACTCACACACACACACACACACGCACACATACACGCACACGCACACGCACGCATACACACACACACACACACACACACACACGGACACACACACACACACACATATATATATATATATATATATTGATAGAAGTCTGATAAAATATTTTACGTAAAAGTCGAGCATTAAAAGAAAAGTCTCAGAAGAGGATAAACTCAAATATCGCTTGTTATAATGTTAGTATATATGTTCATGGCGGAGAAGGTGTATAAAATATAATGTTGCTGTATCATGTTAAATTTGAAGCCTTGGAATGTTTAGAATACGTATGGGATTAAATAGACAATAAAAAACAAAGCAAAAGCAAGCTAAACACCGACTCACCATTGCAAAGCAAAGCAACAAATACGAACTTAGGCAATAACATCATTTACAGCGCTCTGAAAAGAAAGCCAATGCGATTGTAATAACATTTAACTTATTAAACTTTAAAAAAAAATAGCTTATTTACTAAATATAATGACATATATTTGCGGAAATTATGGTGGAATGATTTCTAAATTAAGAAAAGAGATATTTCAGTAACGAGACCGACATTTATATTAAGGTTTGTAAATTTGATCAGTGTTCCCTTTGGGTCTTAGTTAGACATTTAAAATTGGAGCTAATGTATTCTTACATAGGATTTTATCTAGAAAGTGTTAGACATGCATTGGTGTCTATTTAATTGACTCTTCTCATGGATTAAACATTTGTGAACATGTGAGTTTTTCAGAGATCATTATGGTTAACATATTTTAAACCAAACTTTAGGTAATGCCATGTGAACACTTACACACACGCCTTACTAAATATGTCAATATTGGAGAGTTGAAAAATAGAGAACCGGTAAGACCGACGCATTTTTCTGTGGTCCTTAATCGCATCTTCAAAGAGCAATAGAGTCATAGTTTAATTCTGGTGTCATCTTTCCCGGGCAAACCAGACGTATATACCCGTATATTCATGCACATTAATATAATTATTTACGCATACAAGTGCACATGCACACATACATGTAAGCATGTGGATATAAATCACATATGTATCAAGTTCCCATTAAAATATTTGTATTTTAACAAAATTGAAGTAGCATATTAAATTATTCCGATTAATTCATCTTCCCAGAGGGGGTAACATTCAGCTTTGTATTGCTCCTTATATATGTGTGTACGTGTGATACATACATATATATATATATATATACATATATACATATATACATACATACATACATACATATATATATATATATATATATATATATATATATATATATATATATATATATATATATATATATATATATATATATATATATATATATATATATATATATATGTATATATATATGTATATGTATGTATAGTTTCGCGATTTCTCTTATAGATTAACAAAAGACAGGTGAACACTTTGGCGACGGAATCAGAAGCATCATTAAGTCAAACAATTTGTCAACGTAGTTACAGAGAATGTTAGTGCCTATATTCATATTAATAAGAATATGTTCTGTAAAGGTAACATAGTATTTTTAATGAACATATTTCTTCAATTGTATTTTGCGATACTGATTCAAACTAGAGATATACATTGTGTTATATTCCCCTATTATTACTGAACTGAATGCTAATTAAAGAAATCTTATGTCCATGACAATGAACTATTCAAGGTGCAACCTATCAGAGAAGAATGACTGCATTAACTTCTTTTTCCTTCTCAACATTCCTAGTAGCAAGCAGTCATATTAGCAGTGGATAAAATCAGTTTAAATTTTTGCAATTTGCCGCAAGTTAACAAGATCTATTTTTTCAACAACAATCAGCATAACCTCTGACTGCTATGGAACTTGCTTATCCAATACGAAAAGATATCTTTCTCTAGCTATGCACCTTACATAACGCTTCACTATGCTGCAGTTTCACTGGAACTATAGAGGTTTCGTATTTTTCGTTTCCTTCTCGGAAATAATTTGTTATGAAAAGTTTCCTAAACTCTGAAATCTGAATGCCTGCGCAATTTAGGGCGTCAATTCTTATTGCAGCATTTGGAATATCTCACAGCCGCCAGTCAATTGTCATTTTTTCGAAATAGTTACAAATACATGCAATTTTATAGCTTACGCATTTATTGTTGCACATCATTCTCCGTCCATTATAGCAACTATCAATTCATTTCGAACAAAATCTCTTTCCCATCGCACCTCAATACGCATGCTCAGCTGAAAAAAATAAACAAATATATTATGGATTTCTGCATTTCCCTTTTAATATTACATCTTTTTTTCTCTCCTTTCTTTCAGTGTCACTCGAAGATATTCAAGGTTCATAAAAGTCTAAGGCCATCAATTTCGAGGTAAAGGGCAAGTCAATTACATCGACTCCAATGCTTATATGGTACTTATTTTATCGACTCCGAATAGCAGTGGCGTCCTCAGTAGTATTTGAACTCAGAATGTGAAGATTAACAAAATACCGCTAAGCATTTTGCCCGGTTTCTTAACGATTCTGCTACCTCGCCAGCTTAATCTTGAACTTTAACATTAACATGTAATTGGAATAATTTTAGTGAACTGTGGTAATATTTAGGCTAACATATACGTTATCAGACCATGATGTTACAATGTTCGATACAGTTTCATTTAAGCAAATTTAATAAGCGACACGCATTCACGTATTCTCTTGTAATTAGGCGAAGAAATTCCATACCTCCAGAACCATATGTATCGTAGTATATCTGCCAGTCCTAAGAAATGTTGTGGGAAGAAAGTGATTGTTACTCCGATAAATACTATATAAAAGTGGGAGTTGGTATATTGTTGATTTAATGGTAATGCTGTGGCTAAATTCTACAAATAAAGCAATTGATAAATCGTAATGGAAATGTGTCACTGCAGTACCGTATGTATACAAAAAAAAAACGACAATTGATCGTAGCAGCTTAGGAAATATAGTTAATATTTGAATATCGAAAAATATTGGTAGCTTAGTTTGCAAGCTTTTGTGAACTTCGAACTTTTAGATAAGCTAACGTCTGAAGCATAATGTTATATTTTTCCGTGACACTATTTTCTGGAGCCATTAATATAAAGGAAAGGTGACTGTACAATGAAGCAACCAATAACAGAATTGTTAACATTTCAACATATTTTACATGAATTTCATTCTCTACCTCAATATTGATGTGAAACCGAGATAATATTCAATTATATCTTGGTTTTAAATTAATTATGTAGAATTGTTTGTAGCCATTAGATTCTATGATAGGGTCGATGATTTTTAATTGATATGAAAGTACTATCTTAATTTACTTTAGGAGAAATTACAGATTTGACCTTTGCCGAGATGTACGACTCGTGATGCGACTTCTGATTCAACACACATTGTATACTGTAATAAAGAGTCCATCAACTTGTTCAAAAATTTTAGATTGACAAATTCCAGAACACAGATAGCCATGTATAATTCTCTTCATATGTATAATTTGAGATTTAGGTAGCGTGCCTACATAAAAATTGCCCCTAAAGTAGACCAAACTAGAAATGGTAGCGTATTGAAATAATTCCAAACATTCCCTCAGTAGTTTTAGGAAATTAGTCACTAATATGCTTAAGCGTATACTCTGTTTATCCTTTGATCAGGTATCATTTAAACTTGCTGCTTATTATGCCGATGTCGCATTAGAGACTACAGCTTCAAAGAATGAATACATTACAAAGAGAAGACCACTAATGCTCACACAAGCAAAAGTAAGTAATGGCTTATTTTATAGTATAATCCATATAGTTTAAATCTTCCTTCAAATATTGCCAGGATTTTCATTAACTTTATACGTAAGCATTTCCTGTCGACTGCCAGTACAATATGACCCTTAACTGAAACATCATTCATGTGACTTGTAAAAGTGCGGCGAAATGTATTACTCACGCCTTCATTACACCATATGCTCTAAGCACAAGGAACGAAGTTTTTGCGGAAGAGGTTAGTCGATTAGATCGACCTCAGTATACAACTGGTACTTAATTTATCGACACCTAAAAGAGGAAATGCAAATTTGACCTCGGCGGAATTTGAACTCAGAACGTAATGGCAGACGAAATACCGCTAAGTATTTCGCTCGGCGTGCTAACGTTTCTTATTTCTGTATTGCCCACAGGGGTTAACCATAGAGAAGACAAACACGGACGAAGGGATTAAGTCGATTACATCGACCCCAGTTCATAACTGGCACTTAATTTATCGACCCCAAAACGATGAAAAGCAAAGTCGACCTCGGCGGAATTTGAACTCAGAACGCAGTGGCAGACGAAATATCGCTAAGCATTTCGCCCGGCGTGCTAACGATTCTGCCAGCTCGCCGCCTTACCGAATATTCTATATTGAATGCACTATACGGTCATACCGATCTGTATTCTGCACTAATTATATCTACATTTTTAAATTATATTTAAATTTGCTCACGGAACTGTTTCTGATGCAAATTTAAGCAGCCATGCCATAAGCTTACTTCCGTCAACATAGCTTCTTGACAGCATACTCTGAACAACTTTACCTGAGGTAATAATTAATAGAGTCACTTCACAGCTTCAACGTGAAGATAGATCTCAGGCGTTGTCTTTGAAAGGAAATTTACGAAGAAATTCTCTTATATAACATTAAGTGAATATTAATTTCATCTCAGTAAATTACAGACAAAATTGCTATGAACAAACTGACAGAATTTATGAAAGGAATAAGTAGATGTATAATCGGCAAATTTGATTTTTGAACATGGCTTCTCAACAATAATTTATTTTAGATTAATTTCTTTGGCTTATTCATACATTAGAGATGAAATGTTATCAACACTATCTTATTATAAGATAAATTAAGAGATAAAACATTCCTAATTTTACCATGTCCCATTACTTCTTTACGTTTGGAACTAATAGTATGAAAGAGTTACTGTGTATAAATCTCGATAATGTTAAATGGATTAAGCTATTATCTTAGGTATGCATATGACATTGCTAAAACCTTTTCAAGATATGAGATATAAACGAACATGTGCAAAGAAATGAAATCACATATTGAATAACATATTTCAGTGGAAACGATTTTGTTAAGGTTTCAACATACCTCATCTTTCGTATTTACTTTAAATATAAAATCTTTTCATTGCACCTTAATTATATTTCTTAGGTTTTCTAGTGTTAATCTGGTTTCCTTTCATTATTACTAGTTTATAATATATCATTATTACACTGGTAGATTTATATCACCTTTACAGAAGCGTTTCAAAGACGTGGAGGTAGTGTTAGTATTTGATGCTTCTTTCATTACAGAAACCACTGTATAATCTCATGTTCCATTAAGCAATACATAAAGCCTGCAAAGGAATATCCACAGTGTCGTAGTAAATGTATTGGGATTTTACTAAGACAAAGAGCTTATGTTAAGGTTACACTAAATGTAAGTAATTTTTTGGATATATTCTGCACATGCCGCGGTAATGAGTTTTAAGCAATATTAAATATTCACGTATTGAACACGCGTGTATATAATTCAAGAGAATTTTGGGTATCTTTTCCTTAACTCACATGTACTCCGTCAGCATTCAGTTAGAAACAGAATACGCATATTAACCGTATCCTTAAGAGGGACACTTCTGCTTCAAATGTTGCAACAATAGTGGACTGCTTCTCTCAGTGGATGATTGCTGAATTTACACACACACACACACACACACACACACACACACACACACACACACACACGCACACATATATATATATATATATATATATATATATATATATATATATATATATTTATATATATATATGTGTGTGTGTGTATGTATATATATATGTATGTATATATGTATGTATGTATGTATATGTCCCTCTCACCACAGTCTAACGATGAATGGATAAAATGTTTTAGATTCATACATGCAAATGTAAACCTACCTATCCATATGTACAAGCACACACAGTCATATAAACACGTGTACACACATATATACATATAATCTTGAAGTAAACACATAGATACAGTTGTCCATCTACACATATATATGTCACTATTTTCGCCGACAACGGTTAAAACTGTTGTATATACATACATACATACTTCCAAACATACATACAATCGTATATGCGTTTTCGCATGCATACACATGTACACATATGCATGTGTACATGCATACATACATACATACCTACATACATTCATACATACATACATACATACATATATAAATACATACATATATCATGAACTAACTGTTTCTTTCTCAGATTCAGCACGAAATTTTGTCAGTGAACAGGTCGCGGTTTCAAAGCGACGAAAATAGTGTGACACACATTAAATTTGATTTACGGAGATGTGCTTTGAGAGCAAGTGACCTGATCTGAGATCGTGTGCTGAAACAAAAACAATTACAGTGTGGACTGTGTTTATATGCCACGGAATTTTGTCAGCGAATAGGTCGCGGTCTCAAAGCGACGAAACTATTTTGGCAAATCATATTTAAATGTTGAAGTGAATCTAACGGTTTCTGTGTGTGTTTTTAAGTGGCTTACAAACACCTTCCGCACTGCATTTGTTATATATATATATATATATATATATATATATATATATATATATATATATATATATATATATATATATATATATATATATATATATATACATATATATGTGTGTGTGTGTGTGTGCATACATACATTCATACACACGCGCACGCGCTCGCACACATACACACACACACACGCAAACACACACACACAAATAGAAGCTTATGCTGAATCAGATAGTTTCGAATATTAGTACGGTTGAATTGATATAATTCAGATATGCCTCAAGTTGTCACGTGTTGAAAGATAGAATCTTCAATGAACAACAATGCCATATTCACTCTTCAAAAAGTTTTGTTCCGATTATTCAATTTATTTTTGCACTTTTTATACATTTGTTCATATGTATTTGTGATTTTTCTTTTCCTTTTGATTTCAATAAAACATTTTATTTTGTTTAAATATGTTCAAACATTCGGCCTTTAAAGATGCATCAATGGCTGTTTTCGTATATTTTGTTTTTAAAGGCCTACTATTTCTAGAATACCTGAGTAAAAAAAAAGTCTTAAAAATCGTGTATGTAGCAAAATGTATAATAAAACAGAAAAAAATTTCAATTCAAAGTATTTGATGTTGGTGCCGTGATTTTAAATATTCCCTAGTCAATAATATTTGTCTGGATATTATCACGTAGGTTGTTATTATATCTCATAACTTACGTAGCCTATTCGTTACTGAATACGTTTAATAATTGCATTTAATATTCTTAATTCGCTAGATGAACGATCAAATAACTTTCAGCCTTCGCCATCCCAGTTTATGTAAATCCATAACTTCAATATACATTACTTAATCTTCGTCTTGGCAATAGGCTGTTACTTTCTGGTAATTTGCCAAATGTTCATAACATTTGGTTGTCCACCTCGTATAAATGCTGCCATTTTGCTGTTAACCCACGTTTCTTTGCTCATAAAGCACACCTGCATGAAAAATTCAATAGAGGCCATACCAATATTTTTTCTGATTAACAGTTTCTCAGTCATCGGTTTGAAATAAGTAACTTGTTATTTGGAAATAAAAGCCATGTCTTGAAAAATGTATTTTCATGTATTCCAAGCAGCTTGAAATGCTAGGGGATGTTCTCTTATTATTTTTTTTACATATTGTTGTCGAACGTGCGGGTGTAGTTACAGTAGATCATTGCAAAACGTTGGCGAATCGTTAACACTATTTTGTGAATACGAAATACGCTTCCAGAAGTGCTATCATTCAGTGCTAACATAACGGAGAGAACCTTCCCGAGGAATATGCCATGAGCTTTAACAACATATCACAAGTCTTCCCTACCTCCTCTCAAGTTACCCTAAATCTCCGTCTTGAACAGGTTCTGTAAGCAATCGGCTCATCTTTACAAACCTAGCCTCGTCCATACGCATCACAATTCTAAGCAATCCCAGTGGTCTCATCTCATACTACATAATTTCTCATATATCTAGTTTTTATCGCTTAAACTGCTTGTGATACCTTTTCGGTATGGTCTTTGTATATGCAGTTTTTTGGTGTGCTTCCTATGTAGAGTGTGCCATATTTTCCACAAATGATCTCGTATATAACGTTGAACTCAGAATGCACATCAGGGTAACACAGCGGAACAGGGATATCCTTAGAATCACTGAGAACATCCTCACACACCAACAGAAACCAAATATCAACAACAGAAGATAGTTACAGGAAGCTAGCCGTTTGCTATAGCAACAACCTTCCGCGCATGTCCACTGGAGGCACGCTCACACACACGAACATCGGCAATATACGTTAATGTCTTGAAAATGGTGTCATAACCCCGAAATATTGAATGCAAAGTAAGTCTATATTAATTCATATATTTGTTTTCGTGTGATTTGCTTTGCATTTACTTCGCATTGCTCTGGCATTACCCATATATATATATATATATATATATATATATATATATATATATATATATATATATATATATATATATATATATATATATATATATATATATATATATATATATATATATATGCACATATGTAAATATAGTATGTATGTATCTAGATACATACGTTTTTGCGTGTAAATTTTGAAACACCTCATGTCTAAATCATAACTGACCACTTCTTGAAAGTTATGTTTCACAGTCTTCAATAGATAAAGCTATGTAAGTTTATTTATTATATATTTATTAACTTACTTACTTAACAGTTTATATTTTAAGTATAATTGATTCAATAGATATATCTTTCGTGATATCAAGCAACTATTCATTATTATATTGTCATGCATTTTCTTTACATTTACACTGAATAAAATTTCTTTTTTAATATATAATATCATGAATTTCTGTTCTTAATTCTGTTCTTCAGTATGTGAGAATATGTTTTATCATCTGATTGAAGAAAAATGCTGACGTATTTCTAAGTCTATTGAATGAAAAGGAAGTCAGTGAAATTTTATAATCTCATATCATTGCTTAAATAAATAACAAAAATAAATAATAAAACGAGAGAAAAATCCGTTCAAAATGTGTTTAAGCTCACGCTGTTAAAACACACGTTCCACGTAGAGCTTATTCAGCATACATTTTAGATGATCATTGATAATAATTTTCTGCAAATGGCAATATCTGTTGTCAAAACTTACTTAACTCCATCCAATACTAGGAAAGAAGTCATATAATGTTTATTGTTGTAGTACGCATTGCTATATATCACTGCCAAACAGGACTGAACTATACTCAATTTCACTTTCAGTCATGTATTTTCAGGTAAATTTCAATGTCTATGTAATGTGTCTTACATTTCTTACGACTGCAGGCATTCGCGTAAGATTTGGATGCTACTTGTAAGAGTTCGAATCATTTCTTGTTCTTTTTTTAGCAAATCAAATTGAACATACAAACATATAATCAACAAATTTCAAGTGTGACTATATTATTCCTAGCAAAATGTTTGAAGGACAACATTATACAATTCATTTTTATTAATCATTGCACGGTGATCGCCTTAAACTTTAAGCTGATAAAAAATACCATTATCATTATTTACGGGATTGTAAAATACGGTGCCGTATAACAAAACCATTCGCACAATTCATTTAATTTGGAACTTTGTAGGGTATATTTTATAGTAGAGCTAATCGATACACTTAGCTTGGTATGCGATCTGACATTCGCTCTCAGCTCGTTGTATTTTCGACACCGTGTGTGGGAGAGGAGAGATATACGGTTATTTCGTTAAAGTTAATTTTAATTAATTATGAATTTACAAAAAAAGAAAAATAACATACAATTTCCAATTTGCTCGTGTTACTCTTTTTCCGGAGTGCACATAGAAACCACTCCATAAAATAGACCCGGGTTTCGTTCACATTGATTCTAAAATATATTTGGCCATTCATGTATCCATGCATATAACGCATGGAATAAGTGCATATAGTTTAAGTAAAAGTTTAATTTATCTCCATCACTTCATGCTGCTTGCTCTGTATATAGCTGTTTCTGAAACGAAATAGAAATTTGAAACTTTACTGTTGAGTATAAAGGAATCTACATCATGTATTATTCCGTATCCCTGTATATATCACGGTACTGAAAGCTATTAAATATGCGCAATCCGTAAAGTATGGGACGATCTTTGGTTCCATTTACTGTAGATATTTGACTTTGGCCGTATTCGGGCAATAAGGGAATAAAAGAATAAATATGCAAACAACGATAAAATAAAATGATTTTTAATTACCTGATCTTCTAAGATACATTATTGTATTCCGACTTGATTAGTGTTAAGAAGACGATTTCAAAATTCGTGTCTCTTTCAGAAATATTTAGCGAAAGTGTAAAGATATGATATTTTAAAAGTTTCCTTAATAAATATGTTATAACGTTGTATTCCACACCTATCTAATACGTGGGAATGGTTCTATTATTCAATGAGATTGAATCAAATATTTACAAATCGACAAATAAAAGAAGCAATGAAAATACTGTGAAGGAATCTTCGATAAAATGAAAGAAACATCTAAACTGAATATCTGTAGAGCTAATTAATTCTTGCATCCTAATTATCTTATAGATCATTCTGACGAAATAATTTACAGGAATTATATTAACATTTGTTACACCCCGCCACACACACACATATGTGTGTGTATGTATGTGTGTGTGTGTGTGTGTGTGTGTGTGTGTGTGTGTGTGTGTGTGTGTGTGTGTGTGTGTGTGTATACAGGGTGTCCCTAAAGTCACTGATAGGTCTCAATCAATAACTTCCTTAAGTTTACAGATAAGTGCATGAAATTTTGATACGACATAAAGGATATAATGGAAATTATGGGGAACGTGATGGTCAGTTGACGTTACCGTAGCGGGAGATTATACTCATTCCGAATCACTGGCGTAGCGACTGCATTGTATCAGTTGCGGTATGAGGAGTTGTCCCATCTTGCTGGAACCAGGTGTGAGGTCTATTTTGAATGGCCTTGACATGCCCAAACTTGACTAGCATAGATTTTTCTTGTGGGGGATACCTGAAAAAGGGTTTGCGTCAACATAACGGAGACCCTGGTGCAACTGAAAGAAAACATGAATAGAGAAATCGGAGAAGTGGGATCTGAAACTTCTGAGGGTGTTATGGTCCAAGTTTTGGAAAGTGCAGGGGCGTGCGAAACCGAAAATTACTTTCCTTCAAGTGATGTAAATTTTTATATATATAATATAGTGGTGTTGCAAAATTTGACTTGTGCATATTAATTTTCATTGGGTATTTTATGTTGTATCAATATTTCATGCATTTATTTGTAAAGTTAAGGAAGTTATTAACAATTGAAGCCAATCAGTAGAAAATATTATTTGTAAATAATATGTATTCTTGTTTTTATACTATTCATTTGTTTCTTTATAGATTATTTTAATAGATAACTTCTTTAACACTATATTATTTAGAAGTTATAGTTTCATTTCAACATAATATTAGAACTTCGATTGGAATAGTGTTGATATATTTTCGATTATTTTTGATTAATATTATTTGATTAATTATTAATCTTTATAGTTTATAATATCGTTAAAGTTTTTTTTAAATCAAAACTTTGTATATATATATAAAGTTTAACTTTTTATTCTTAATAATTTTTTCTTTCCTAATTTTTTCATTCATAATTTTTTCCATTCATAATTTTTTCATTCATATCTTTTTATTATTACGTTTGTAGAAATAAATAATCTTGTATTTTTCTATTATTCAATTGATCTTTAATCATAATTAAATAAACGTCTTTAGCTTTAAATAGTATAGCTTTAACTATTACACCGGTTAAATATGTACTAATTTTATCTTCATTATTATTTTAAACTTAAACTTCGTTCAACTTGTATTTAAAACAATGATAATTTAAAACAATGATAATTTAGGTAAGATGTTTTTTTGTATATAATATACATGTTATTATTATGGATGAAGGGATCATTATTGAATGGTTATTATTTTGATATTATGATATTTTTTTAATATTTTTTCTATCTTTATATAATAAGTATTTCATATTAATTCATTTGGTACTTATTGTTGGTTGAGATATATATCTAATTAATGTTCTAATTACGATTTGACGAGTAGCTATATTTTTGAATATAACTTATTTTCGATAATTTCAATTGATTTTAATCGATTTAAATTTCTTTTCTATTTGAAAATTGGTTATGAAACACGTGTAATCTTTTTTATTATATTTATCTTATGATATTTACTTTACTTTATATTATACTCATTTATTGTGCTTTTAATTATTAATTTTTCTATATGTGATAGTGGATTTTCATCGATGAGTTCTTGAAAATTGGTTATTTTCCCTAAAACTATATATATTTTATATATACGTTATCTATAAGGCTCAATTTAATTTTAATTTTTTATAAATTGATTTTAATTGAGTTTTTTACCTGTAATTTTGGATTTTGTCCCTAATAATATTATATATAAATATATATATATATTAAACAAAGGATGGCTAATCTTAATTTTATTACAGCTATTTCTAACACATGTTTAAAAGATGAATGAGGGCATTACATAATACCAAAGAACAGTTATCAGTAGATTATACATAGAATTTCAAACAATAGAAGTCCAATCCTGACCACAGTGGGCACACAACTTGACTTTAGGCCAGGGTGGCCTGGAATCTGAGAAAGATCATAAAGCTATAATGAATATTAAAAGATCTACAAAAGCATCAAATATATATATATATATATATATATATATATATATATATATATATGTGTGTGTGTGTGTGTGTGTATGTGTGTTTCTGTGTGTGTGTGTGTGTGTGCGTGTCTGTGTGTGTATACACTGATTAAAGACAAAAGCATATAAGAAGAGGGTGTTTCTTATGTGTACTAGAAATTATTGGAATTCCTGCTCTCTTCTTAGTGAGACAATTACAAGTGCTTTTTTTTGCCCTGGTGTAATCTTCTTATCATTTGCTGATCTACAATTGCTCGAGAATAGCTCTTCAATAAAGTGTTTGCGAATGCATTTGTGAGCAAGGAAAATTATGGACTGAGATACCATGAAGATTTGGTAATGATTTCAGCGCGGAATTTTCAATGCAAACAAGTGATTAAATGTACACGATGCTCAGATTCACGCAAATTAGTGTAATCCTCAATGCTATAACAGAGTAATTTAACACTCGTTGACCGTGTGAGGTATTATGCACCTATGATGTAGATCATATCGCAGAGATTGTGGAACATTTTCAGAACAAATATCAAGAAGTGAAAACATACACATTGAACAACATGCGTCGGAGTAAGCTTAGTGAAAACAAAGACTTTGACAAATAGGAAAGGAGATAGCATGAATGAAATGGCAAAGCTTACTATAGAGAAACATAGTAGGTATGGATGAGTGTCTGCTCACGAGTGTTCGTGCCTACACATACGCAAGAAAGTGTTTGCATGAGTGTACGTATATGTTATGCTATTACTTAAGTATCAATTGACAGAGAGCACTGCATTCTGTAGGTTAGTCGTGATGAAATATTTCTTGACATTTCTTCTTTAGTAAGCGTGTATGTGTATACACACACGCACCCGCGTGAATACACACATGCACCAGCGTGAATACACGCACACATACACGCACACAGACACCCATTTATATATATATATATATATATATATATATATATATATATATATATATATATATCTATATATATATATATATATATACATACATATATATATATATATATATATATATATATATATATATATATATATATATATATATATATATATATATATATATATATATATATATATATATATATATATATATATA
>NC_142946.1:15133781-15143781 GCF_046866305.1 Octopus bimaculoides | reverse complement strand
GCCTTTTCATTTAGTGTTTTTTTTTTCATTCGAGGTCCTTCCCTGCATTAGTGGGAATATTGTGAATTGTGACTGGCGTTCCAAAGCACATCTGTCTGTGCGACCACTGAGTCGTATTTGACGGTATTGGAGTGGTAGATTTGTTGTCTGTGTAGTGTAGATCTACGTCTTAGGGTCATTCGCGCTGAAATTCTATTCAACGATAAAATTATTCAAGGCAGCAACAGCCAAATCCACTGAAGCGGATACTCACAAATTCATAACTGTACTAAAAAAATAACAGATGTAAGAGTTACAAAGTGTGGACGACCGACCTGTGAAACATTTCCCAACATAATGGAAGGCTCAGAATTCCATGTAAAGCAAGAGCATTTAAAATTGAAACTGACTTCACTTGCAAATCTCGTCTACATCATAACATTTTCTGGCAGCAGTGTTTCTCTCTGCGTGCCTATGTATCTATGCGTGTGCGTGTTAATGTTGTTAAATAGAATAACCACTGGATACAGCAAGTGTCTCATTGACGATAAATGCCTTCAACAAATTGGTAAGATCTTGCATTGACTCATAGATGACTAAGCATTTCTGTTTTTTTCTTTTATATCATTTTTTGTGAAATATAGCATATCATTTTAAGGATTTCGTCAAGAGTAACTACCGCTTTGTGTATCCCTCTAAAATGGATTTCCATCTCAACAGTTGTTGAGCCCTTGGATATCAAGACAATTATTCCTCTTGTGACGTTGATGTAATTATTTTTATATCATAAATCTAGGTTGGATTAATTCAACCACAGAATGTGCAGGTAAGGTTATCTCTGTGACCTTTACAGCACCAAAAATTTATATCTTGTTGATTTGCGAATTTCCATTCTGTATTTCATGAGTAATTTAGCTTCCGTTCTTATTTTTTATGTTCTATGATTTAGCATATTTGTTGCTATATTTCTGTTGACATATCCAGAATTTGTTTCCACGAATGTTGAAAATAACGAAGAAAATGGGTAAGGTAATTTTCTTAGTCTTAAGCTGAAAATTAGAAGAAAATTAATGTGATATCTTGATGGATATTTTTAGTTTAGATCCAATTAAAACAAGAAGTTTGTATTATGCTACCTGGGATAACCTCAGATGGATTTGTCTCATGCAATGGCATGGAATCTCAGTTCTGTTTTGCAATGAGAAAGCCTAACCAAGGCTTTAGACTCGACATTATTGTTAAAGTAGCGAGTAATTATCAAGGTAGATGACACTACTACTACACTATTCTTTAGGATACGTGAACTGGAGTGCTTTCTTGGTGACTCACTCACTTATTTTCATCTCGTAGGTGACAGGTGTAAAATATTTTCGGCTCAATTTTTATATAGTTAAGCACATCGACTGAGGAACTTTCGATGTATGTTGTTGTATTAGAGACACAATATCTATGTCACAGATGTATACAGTAGAGAATTTTCGATGCATGTATTGTAGATTAAAAAAAAAGGGATTTGCTTAGAACCTCACTAATCAAATTTATAATCGGTGTAACAAGTGTAATTGAACCTTTTTCAACCTTCATAATGATTTTGTCATATTTGGTGCGGAAAGAAAATAATTAATTGTGTTCCTTCGAATGCAATGTCAATCCTTTAAATACGCAAATATACGAAAGATACGTGACGCCATCAAGACAGCTGTAGGTTTATTTTAAAGATTTAAATACTCACGTTGTATTGGAAATCATATATATAGATATACGTATGGACACAAGAACATAGTATGTCTCTGAATGCATAGACTGTGTGAAATGACTGCCAATACACGGACAACTGCGAAAGCACAGTTAAATAAGTGTATCACCAGAAAATAAGATGACGGAGATAAAATCGACGAATGCACAAATAGAGCGCACTTGTGTGCATTTCGTGCGATCGAAGAATTGCTTCAATTCGTTTTTTCAATTAACAAAAAAAAAAGAAGATAAATTCTAAATAGATAAGAGAAAATTATCAGTAGATGAGCGTAAAAGAAGAGAAGAAAATAAAAGTGACTAGACAAAGGGCTAAGATTAATTTCATTCACGTATCGATAAAAGTATAGCATATATATTGAGAATTTCGTACCAAACCCTGTATGAGGATCGAGACACGGCCATGCATGTAAAAGCAGAGTACTGGTTTCGTTCATTGATTTTACAACCATGCTCGTTTATCGTCAACTTATCGTAGGACAAGACATTAAGACGTCACTTTATAGGTTATAAACATATGATGAATAACAATAACTTTACCTAATCAAACATTATAGAATACTGCTACTTTGAAATCTCTCATGTACTGATATCATTTTCCCGTTATCTTTTGAGAAGTCAGAAATTTTCCTATGTAGGTAATTAAAAAACAAATAACATAAACATTGATGTATGCATATCAACAACATGCACGCATCAATATCGGCCTCTATCTGTATGAATATTACACACATATACTTATGTACATATCTACGTAAACGGACATATATATGTGTGTGTGTGTGTGTGTATATATATATATATATATATATATATATATATATATATATATATATACATATGTACACATACATATATACACATAATACCTATATATATATATATATATGTGTGTGTATGCGCGTGTGTAGTGTGTATGTCTGCGATGTTGAAGCGATGTTGATCTAGTATTGGAAGGGAGCTAATGTGCAGCATATATATTTCATGACTATCAATTTTGCACGTTGTTCACTAAGAATTTCCAGAGGAGATATTCTCAGACTACGAGCGAACACTCATCCACTTACGTGTGTGTGTGTGTGTGTGTGTTTGTTTGTTGGAGGGTGTGTCTGCGTGCCTGTGTATGCGTGTGTGTACATACATTGCCATTTCAATGTTGTGATCCGAAACCAAGCCATATGTGGTTCGGTCCACTAAGAGGGTTATTCTTCAAGTATATTCTATCAGAGGTCCTGACCAACTATTCTCTTGCTCTAACACAGAAGCTAGTCTTACACAAATGTCCTTATGTCTGATAATCAGTATCAGATTAAATTAGATATTCATATATGACATTCAGTGTATCCATGAGATGAAAACTGTCGGTTTCCGAAAATTAACAATATCACACATGAAACATATTATCGAAACTTTTCTTCTAATGCATTTGAATACAAATTGTATCTATATAATATCATAAGCTCCGACACAGTCTTTTCGAAAGCGAAACTCCTTCATACCAAGTCCATTTTATTGAAATGAGCAATTAATTTACACCATTTCAATTCTCAGTCTCCCTCACACTCTAAGAATCACTTGATTAAAATACTGTGAGGACCATTTGCTATCTATTATAAATGCTAGCAGCTTTTAGACGACATGAACGACAGTTCGATATACGAAACGGATGAAACATAACGACGCAAAAAAGCGTAGTTCTAGCTTCCGGTGACACTATGCATAGCCAAGTATGTGTTTAGATCCATATTATATATAAGGGTAATTACTTCTCTCGAGACACATTTTGCAGCATAATCAGTTTATATGTTCGAATGTACACGAATGAAATGGACGTTAGATTACCTAATGGTTGCTTCCAGCAATTTTGGCGGTGCTATGTGATTGAAGATTATTTCATTGCCACTTCTTGCAAGCCAAGGAAGACCAGAACGACACGTTTGTTAATTCTGTTAGACATTGGTATATAAAAACATTTATACTAAATGATAGCTTGAGAATTCTTTCATAACATTTCAAATTCTCATTCTTATATATATATATATATGTGTGTGTGTGTGTGTGTGTGTGTATATTTATTCAGATTCTAACAAACCATATATGTAAAACTACGTGCATATTAATGAGTATCTATCTATCTATATATCTATTTATCTATCTATCTATCTATCTATCTATCTATCTATCTATCTATCTATCTATCTATCTATCTATCTATCTATCTATCTATCTATCTGTCTGCCTGTATGTCTGTCTGTATGTCTATCTGATTGTGTATCTATCGATCTCTCTATTTATCTATCTCTCAATATGTGTGCGTGTGCGTGAATGCATAAATATATATTTATACATGTTTATATACATGTATATTTTTTATGTTCTATGATTTAGCATATTTGTTGCTATATTTCTGTTGACATATCCAGAATTTGTTTCCACGAATGTTGAAAATAACGAAGAAAATGGGTAAGGTAATTTTCTTAGTCTTAAGCTGAAAATTAGAAGAAAATTAATGTGATATCTTGATGGATATTTTTAGTTTAGATCCAATTAAAACAAGAAGTTTGTATTATGCTACCTGGGATAACCTCAGATGGATTTGTCTCATGCAATGGCATGGAATCTCAGTTCTGTTTTGCAATGAGAAAGCCTAACCAAGGCTTTAGACTCGACATTATTGTTAAAGTAGCGAGTAATTATCAAGGTAGATGACACTACTACTACACTATTCTTTAGGATACGTGAACTGGAGTGCTTTCTTGGTGACTCACTCACTTATTTTCATCTCGTAGGTGACAGGTGTAAAATATTTTCGGCTCAATTTTTATATAGTTAAGCACATCGACTGAGGAACTTTCGATGTATGTTGTTGTATTAGAGACACAATATCTATGTCACAGATGTATACAGTAGAGAATTTTCGATGCATGTATTGTAGATTAAAAAAAAAGGGATTTGCTTAGAACCTCACTAATCAAATTTATAATCGGTGTAACAAGTGTAATTGAACCTTTTTCAACCTTCATAATGATTTTGTCATATTTGGTGCGGAAAGAAAATAATTAATTGTGTTCCTTCGAATGCAATGTCAATCCTTTAAATACGCAAATATACGAAAGATACGTGACGCCATCAAGACAGCTGTAGGTTTATTTTAAAGATTTAAATACTCACGTTGTATTGGAAATCATATATATAGATATACGTATGGACACAAGAACATAGTATGTCTCTGAATGCATAGACTGTGTGAAATGACTGCCAATACACGGACAACTGCGAAAGCACAGTTAAATAAGTGTATCACCAGAAAATAAGATGACGGAGATAAAATCGACGAATGCACAAATAGAGCGCACTTGTGTGCATTTCGTGCGATCGAAGAATTGCTTCAATTCGTTTTTTCAATTAACAAAAAAAAAAGAAGATAAATTCTAAATAGATAAGAGAAAATTATCAGTAGATGAGCGTAAAAGAAGAGAAGAAAATAAAAGTGACTAGACAAAGGGCTAAGATTAATTTCATTCACGTATCGATAAAAGTATAGCATATATATTGAGAATTTCGTACCAAACCCTGTATGAGGATCGAGACACGGCCATGCATGTAAAAGCAGAGTACTGGTTTCGTTCATTGATTTTACAACCATGCTCGTTTATCGTCAACTTATCGTAGGACAAGACATTAAGACGTCACTTTATAGGTTATAAACATATGATGAATAACAATAACTTTACCTAATCAAACATTATAGAATACTGCTACTTTGAAATCTCTCATGTACTGATATCATTTTCCCGTTATCTTTTGAGAAGTCAGAAATTTTCCTATGTAGGTAATTAAAAAACAAATAACATAAACATTGATGTATGCATATCAACAACATGCACGCATCAATATCGGCCTCTATCTGTATGAATATTACACACATATACTTATGTACATATCTACGTAAACGGACATATATATGTGTGTGTGTGTGTGTGTATATATATATATATATATATATATATATATATATATATATATATACATATGTACACATACATATATACACATAATACCTATATATATATATATATATGTGTGTGTATGCGCGTGTGTAGTGTGTATGTCTGCGATGTTGAAGCGATGTTGATCTAGTATTGGAAGGGAGCTAATGTGCAGCATATATATTTCATGACTATCAATTTTGCACGTTGTTCACTAAGAATTTCCAGAGGAGATATTCTCAGACTACGAGCGAACACTCATCCACTTACGTGTGTGTGTGTGTGTGTGTGTTTGTTTGTTGGAGGGTGTGTCTGCGTGCCTGTGTATGCGTGTGTGTACATACATTGCCATTTCAATGTTGTGATCCGAAACCAAGCCATATGTGGTTCGGTCCACTAAGAGGGTTATTCTTCAAGTATATTCTATCAGAGGTCCTGACCAACTATTCTCTTGCTCTAACACAGAAGCTAGTCTTACACAAATGTCCTTATGTCTGATAATCAGTATCAGATTAAATTAGATATTCATATATGACATTCAGTGTATCCATGAGATGAAAACTGTCGGTTTCCGAAAATTAACAATATCACACATGAAACATATTATCGAAACTTTTCTTCTAATGCATTTGAATACAAATTGTATCTATATAATATCATAAGCTCCGACACAGTCTTTTCGAAAGCGAAACTCCTTCATACCAAGTCCATTTTATTGAAATGAGCAATTAATTTACACCATTTCAATTCTCAGTCTCCCTCACACTCTAAGAATCACTTGATTAAAATACTGTGAGGACCATTTGCTATCTATTATAAATGCTAGCAGCTTTTAGACGACATGAACGACAGTTCGATATACGAAACGGATGAAACATAACGACGCAAAAAAGCGTAGTTCTAGCTTCCGGTGACACTATGCATAGCCAAGTATGTGTTTAGATCCATATTATATATAAGGGTAATTACTTCTCTCGAGACACATTTTGCAGCATAATCAGTTTATATGTTCGAATGTACACGAATGAAATGGACGTTAGATTACCTAATGGTTGCTTCCAGCAATTTTGGCGGTGCTATGTGATTGAAGATTATTTCATTGCCACTTCTTGCAAGCCAAGGAAGACCAGAACGACACGTTTGTTAATTCTGTTAGACATTGGTATATAAAAACATTTATACTAAATGATAGCTTGAGAATTCTTTCATAACATTTCAAATTCTCATTCTTATATATATATATATATGTGTGTGTGTGTGTGTGTGTGTGTATATTTATTCAGATTCTAACAAACCATATATGTAAAACTACGTGCATATTAATGAGTATCTATCTATCTATATATCTATTTATCTATCTATCTATCTATCTATCTATCTATCTATCTATCTATCTATCTATCTATCTATCTATCTATCTATCTATCTATCTATCTGTCTGCCTGTATGTCTGTCTGTATGTCTATCTGATTGTGTATCTATCGATCTCTCTATTTATCTATCTCTCAATATGTGTGCGTGTGCGTGAATGCATAAATATATATTTATACATGTTTATATACATGTATAAATATATTTATATAAACATATATAAATATAAACATATGTGTGTTCGTGTGTGTGTGTGCGTGTGTAAATGTAAATGTATGTATGGGCTTCTGTGTGTTAGTGTACGTTTGAGAGGTGTGTCATGTGTGCTTGTGCATACGTCTGTTCACTAGAATTCCTGATATTGATGATTGCAAAATGTTTAATTGGACTTTACTGACTTAACACATTTTCTCTTTAGATATAACTCATAAATCATGTGAACGCAATCTTGAAAAGCTTCTCACGGTTTCTTTTATTGTTTAATTGTAAATATGTAATTCATCTTGTCTATATTAAAGCACGCTGCAAATATTGCGTAGATGTTAGATATGCAAGTGTTTGAATGTCTACGTGTATATATGTTTGTGTGCATATGTGTTAAAGAGTGTGTGTGTGCAAATATTAACGAAAAGTTGTAAAAATATACGAAACATTTTAATGTAAATTTTAACACGTTGGATATGTCTGTGATAAATTGAATCTATAAAAGATTTCAAAGCCACCATTTCCAGCAACTGTATTTCTATTTTAGTTTATGAAAATTTACATTTTTTTTATCCTTTCTCTGATATATTATTTGAACTTTGCCCACGCCTAGGCGACGTTGGCTCGGAAATCCATTGTTATGTGAATATCCGTAGTTATTGTATTCTTTCTTGTGAAATGCTTAACTCACAGAATAGCGAGATGCCATCGTATAGGAAACGGTAAATCTAACTCGGTGGATTAGATATCAGAACAAGCTGGGACGTAAAAAAATCATGTGATGTCCTAAGAAACATTTTATCAATATATAGAAGAAACAACGCCCGAATGAAAAATAATTGTTCCACATTCTATTTACCATATATGTTCCTAAAATTGGGCAAGTATAATAACGAAATCTGAATACAATAAGATTGTCACGAGTGGGAATTACGGGTTCAAATTCGTTTGATCAACGCCGGCCTCGGAATGAAAAGCTAAAATAATAACATATTCAACCACCGGTTTCTTTCTCAGATTCACACTACTCGTCAAATTATTTTTGACAAATATGGAAGGCATAAAATATGCGTTTATTCGGAAATCGTAAGAATGCATGCTGGAATGAATTACGTAGATCTGCCTGTGTGTGTGCGACTATGTTTAAAAATATAGACGAAGAGGGACAGAGAGAGTAAGAAAGAAAGAGAGAGAAAAGGAGAAAGAGAGAGAGGGACAGAACGTGTCACAGTTTTTATCTCCCTTCATGAAGTGAGTTGCGTCATAAGATCTTTAATAAGAGTTTGTTACGATACATTTACCTAATTACGTATCGTAAGTTTCACTGTAGTTCTTCTTCAGCATCGAGAAATTCACATTATTTTTTTCTTCTACTATTTATTTTAGTTGAAATGACCATACTAGAGTGCTGTCATGTAGCAGACTTATTGATTTATTCTTAGTTCTCACGCATTATAATGGTAATGCAAAGTGCAGGTTTGCCTAGCAAGACGCACATGATATGTGTGGATATACAAACTAAAACGTAATGATTTGTAAAAGGCTAGGTTGTACCGATTTAGCCATACCAGCACTAACTTATGAAGGAGTAAACCGGCAGTTTTAACGTGATCCCTTAATACACCAGAAACAGTACTTAAATCTTCCGTAAAGAAAAAAAAAGCCTAGTGCGATAAGAATACAGATCATATACTATTAGCTGTGGGCTTGGTTACGTACGTAAAATCATGCGATAACCAAATTTGAAAGAAGTCTATTGGACGTAAGTAAGAGTTTTGAAAAGAGGCTAGGCAACACCTACGAACTTAATGTATATATTAAACTATTTCGTTATTAAAATTGCATGAAACTATATATTTTATGACATTGAATACGATCATCCATATAAAACTATTATCATTGATAATCTAAAGTTTAACCTCAATGCATTTCACGTTTCATAACATGTAGAAAATGTACGATTTTTACGTACATTGAGCCAGAGAAATTTTTTCATGTAAGTTATGATGCGATATTATTAAATTTCAAAGACTTTCAAAATTTTCAATAATTCTAGAGATTGATAAAATTTTCTTTAAATTACACGAGAAGCCCTATTCATATTTTCTTAAATTTCAGATATTTGATCATATTTTAGATTAAAAAATGTTTTCGATCAATACAGAATGAAATACATACATGCATATTTCAATAACTATCAATCTATCTATCTATCTATCTATCTATCTATCTATCTATCTACGCATATACAAATGTATGCATCATATACGTACAACATTTATATATATATATATATATATATATATATATATATATATATATATATATATATATATATATATATATATATATATATATATATATATACATACATATATATATATACACATATATATATACATACATATATATATATATATACACACACACATATATATATATATATATATATATATATATATATATATATATATATATATATATATATATATATATGTATATTTATATATCCGTATATATATAATATTGATATAAATGTAAATTTAGTTATATATAAGTAAGTATGCATGTAGATGTGTACACGTGTATGCATATATGCCTATCGCTTATAACATTTATGAAGAAACATATATCTAATAAATTCAGCTGTGTATTTGTATATATATATATATATATGAGTGTGTATATGTGTGTGTGTGTGT
>NC_142946.1:15123781-15131281 GCF_046866305.1 Octopus bimaculoides | reverse complement strand
ACAAAATATAATACTAGCGATAAAATGATAGGAGTTTAGAGATTTAGAGGGAGTTATTATTGGCAGTCCGTCGCTTACGACATCGAGGGTTGCAGCTGATGTGATCAATGGAACAGCCTGTTCGTGAAATTAACGTACACGTGGCTGAGCACTCCATAGACACGTGTACCCTTAATGTAGTTCTCCGGGATATTCAGTGTGACACAGTGTGACAAGGCTGACCCTTTGAATTAGAGGCACAACAGAAACAGGAAGTAAGAGTGAGAGAAAGTAGTGGTGAAAGAGTACAGCAGGGTTCGCCACCATCCCCTGCCGGATCATCGGGGAGCTTTAGGTGTTTTCGCTCAATAAACGCTCACAACGCCCGGTCTGGGAATCGAAACTACGATAGTATGACGGCGAGTCCGCTGCCCTAACCAATGGGCTATTGCGCCTCCTCGAGGGAGTAATAACATATAATATAAAATGGTATATTCAATTAAAGTTTTGGCGCGCTAGCAGCAAGTTCAAGGAAGGTGGTAAGTCGATTACTTCGACCCCAGGATTCAACCGTTATTTATTTTGTCGATCATAAAGCATTGAAGGCAATGCTTTCAATCAACTCGGCTTGGTTTGAATCCAGAGCATGAGGATGGACGAAATACTGCTGGGCATTTTGCCCGGCTTGCTAATGATTCTGCCATATCGCCGCTCTATCATGTAAAACAATATTGATGGGTTGTTCTTGTCAAGTTCTCAAAAAATTGCATAAAAGGTGAGACAAATTTGTAGTACGTATGAATGAAATTTGTGTGTTCAGTCATGTAACTCGGTTGCCTATTAAAGTTTAGCATACAAAGTGAAGTGAAAAAATTGAATGAAAAATCAACGTGATGTGTAATACCGACATTTTACAGCATTATATTCGACGTAAAATTGACAATACAGAAGAAATTTATGTATTGCTCGGACCATAGCTAAAAGATAATAAAATGAACAGTATGACAACTGATCACATATATGATGAATATAATATGTATCACGGCATATCGAAATACAGAAAACAGGAAACAATTTTCATAAGGCTAACATTTCAATGGAAGCTTTGTCATATAAAGATAATACTGTGTTACATAGAAAGCGGGGAGCTGGCTGAATCGTAAGCACGCATAATTAAATGCTCATCATCATTTTATGCAACTTTACGTTCTCAATAGAAAATACCATTGAGGTTGACCATTCAATTAATCCTTTCCTGGACGATGAAATACGAATCCATTGAGCACCGGGGTCGATGTAATCGACTTCAAACACTCCACCCCCCGAATTGCTGGCCGTGTGACAAAATTTGGAAGCGCTTCTATGTTATATAGAGTTAACCCTATTAAGAGAGATTTTCAATCTGTCTGGCTATCTATCTGACATTCTGTGTGACTGTCTGCCTGTCTGACAATATTATTACACTCTTGGACGTAGAATACAATATATACTTAAAGACGTTGTGTGCGTATTTATACATGAGTGAGCGCGCGCAAGAGAGAATGCACGTGTGCGTGTGTGTGTGTTTCTGTCCGTGAGTGCGTTTGTACAGAATGAGAGGACGTGATGTATATGTATGTTCACATACATATCTTGATAGTATTTTCGATTGAGAATGTAAAGATGGATAAAATGCTGATGAGCATTTGAAAAGAAACTTGCTTGGTAATCTATGAAAGCTGGCTCTTAAACTGAATGTCGATACCGAAAAACGTATATTTTAACCAAAATCAGTCAGATATATTTAGCGAACGCCATAAAAATTATGACAATGACGGCATTTTTATTCAGGTGTGACGTTACTACTCAGGATATAATTTGCATGGTTTTTCAAAACACATTTTAGAACACTTCGTAGATACTGTTCACAATTATATACAGGGGACATATCTCTGCAATTAAGCCAATCAATTATATCTCATATAAATTGCAGTGTGTCGATGTTTATCATACGTCTATTTCCAAATCCATAGAAGGCATATTCTCGGCAAGAATGGTTAGCTGCATTTTCAAAAATCAGCTGGAATATAAGATGTTCTTGAAATTTGCCTGTTAGCAAACGGTCATCTACTTACGTGCGTTCTTGTATTACAAAATCCATCAAACACAAGAAGAGATTTCCATGATAAATTCTTATCAATAGAATATAAGTCAAGATATCAGGTAACAACAACTAGAATAATAAAAGCGATTGAAATAAAAGAATAGACGAAATATATCAACATCAAGATCAAGAAACAGTTAGATAGGATAGACTATTGGATGCTTACGAGATAGTAAAATGCATAGCATATAACACGGAGCCAAAATATACCATTCGTAACGGAATCACCATAAACACGAAATATTCTTGCCCTCCGGGAGACTCGTTTGGAAGCCTAAATGTAGCAGCCTACATACTCAGCGGTCAAGCAAAAATAAAAATAATCATAATATTGTCGATCTATGATTTGCTGTTAACAACAGAAAGGTTTAAGTTATACGAATATGTAGGTTGGTTAGAGAGTTCAACATTTTTGGAGATAAGGATTCATTTAATAGATATTTACCCCTACACGCACTGGTGCTGCTGCTGACGTTAGAAGAAACTACGACAAATCTTTGGTGTTTTTATTGAACAAGTCTTAGAACAAATTAAAATACCAATTCAGCCTATAATCAGTTTTCGTACTAAATGGGGGCAGTAAAAATTAAGTCCAGATCATTTGCCTAGGCCACTGCACGTTTGACACGTTCAGACTCAAATATGCTCCTATCATAGATAATATGGCAAAACATAATATGGCACTTTATTTCTTGAAATATTGTACAGAGGACATTCACGGGAAAATCAAAGGCTTCATTCAGATCTTAACGTTGCCAGGATCTCCTCAAATTCCAAAAAACCTTTTGTTAAACAGAACAAACCACAATGCATCCATTTCTAATACAAAATATTTCTTTGCTTTCATTAATGTCAATTTGCAATCAAAGACTTTTGTCAAGGGCAAAGCGGAAGCAATTTTACGCATACATGAAAAAAGGCTGCAAATCCCTCAAATATAAAAACAAATACGGAAGAGAAGGCTGTAATGGAGTTGGACATAGGTTTTCTCGTTCAAGCCTGACGTGGGTCTAAACAACTACGAAAACAACAATACCAGCAACAAGAACCACAAGCACAACATAAAAAAGACAACAACAGCAACCACACTTTGTTTCAGGTTTAATCGTGAATGAAACTCTAATGGTTATGTCTTCAACGATTTTGTTTGAAGATTCGCTCATATAGGGCTGTCTTAAGATATTCAATAACGTTTATACGTCTTTATCATTTTAGTCGTCCGATGTAGAGCGCTAGCAGAATCGTTAGGGCGTCGGAAAATTACAAAGCGGTGTTCCATCTAGTTTTTCACTCTGAGTTCAAAATGAAGCAGAGGTCAAATTTGTTTTTCATTCAGTACTCGACTAGTACTTAATTTATCGTCACCGAAAGGATGAAAGGTAAAGTCGACCTCGGTGGAACTCGAACTCAGTACGTAGCCACGGAAGATATACCACTAAGCGTTACGCCCGGCATGCTAACGATCCTCATTTCTTTATTGCCCACAGAGGGCTAAACATAGAGAGGACAAACAAGGACAGACAATGGGATTAAGTTGATTACATCGACCCCAGTGTGTAACTGGTACTTAATTCATCGACCCCGAAAGGATGAAAGGCTGAGTCGACCTCGGCGGAATGTGAACTCATTAAGTAACGGCAGACGAAATACTGCTAAGCAATTCGCCCGCCATGCTAACGATTCTGCCAGCTTACTGCCTTCACGATTAAATCAATAATTACATACAATCGTTGTTGAATATCTGATGACAGTCCATATGAGCGAATCTAAAACCGTTTAGCCATAACTATTAGTTTCATTCGCGACTAAAGCAGAAGGAAAGTGTGGGTGTAGTCGCTAATGTTGCAGCTGTTGTACTTGTTGGTGTTGGTGTCTTTTTTTGTCCTTGTTGCTGTTGTTTTGTTTTCGTCGTTGTTTAGACCAGGTCAGGCTTGAACGAGAAAATCTGTGTTCAACACCATTATAGTTTTGCTCTTCTGTATTTGTTCTTATATTTGAGGAATTTGCAGCCTTTTTTAATCTCTGCGTATAATCACTTCCATTTTGCCCTTGAGAAACGTCTTTCACGGTAGACTGACATTATTGTAAACAAGCAAATATTCTGTATTATAAACGGATTCATTATGGCTTGTTCTATTTGATAAAAGGTTTTTAAATGTCAGGAAATTCTGACAAGGTTAAAATGCAAATGATGTCTTTGATCTTCCCATGAAGTGCCATTTCATGTTTTGGCATATAAGAAATGATAGGGGCATGCATCTTTGGGTTTAAACGTGTCAAAACTATAGTGGCCTAAGTAAATGTACTGGACTTATTTTTTACTGCTCACATTTATTAAGAAAGCTTATTATAGGGTCCAAGTATTTCTGAATTCTTTTTCTCAGACAGTTTAATTAAATCAACGATGAGCTGTCATAGCTTGATTTAACGTCAGCTCAGTACCAGTTGATATAGGAGCACAGACAAAAAGAAGAATGTTAGAATTATTAATGGGTTCCTTATCTTGAGAAATCAGGATCACTCTAACCAACTTTTTTCACGTATAAAATGTGTTCTTAAAAGCAAATCAGGCATCGATTGCAGAACATGTGAACAGCTATATTTATGTTTCTGGTATCCACCAAACATGTCGTTGAGAGCAAGAACATTTTGCGTTTATGCTGACTCTGTTACGAATGTTATAGTTTGTCTCCCTGTTATATGATAAGCATTTTGTTAACTCTTAAGCAGCAATCAGTGTAACCTAAGTGTTTCTTGTTCATTATGTTTATAGATTTCATTTATGCTGCTTTTACTATCGCTTTTATTATTCTTGTTGCTTTTGCAGCGTACGTTGGCTTATATTATCTTGATAGGAAATTATCAAGGAAAATCTTTCGTGTTGTGTTTGATGGATTTCGTGATAGCGTGATGCTAATTTGGCGACAGACAAATTTCAAGAACAGCCAATCTTTCTAGAATTATTCGCCACCGTTCCTGTCCATATTTGGAAATAGAGTGAATTTTGGAAGAGTATGGTAGGCATCAACATACTACAATTCACATGAGACAAAATTGATTGATACATTTGCAGAGACATATGTCTCCTTCGTATAACTGCTAGAATGTTCGAGATGTAATAGTGAGGAATGATGATAATATTAGGCAGATGTACATGCATAACAAGTGTTTTGCTCTCAGATCACGTATCGAAGAAAAATCGATTGCAGCGAAGAAGACATAAGTTAACAATCTGGAAACGCACGAAGGCCGTTAACTTCACTTACACATATATTTTTAATATAATATCAAAATATTTCATGCTGGAAACAGCGACCTGCTCACTGACAAAACAAAGTTTTTGCAGTTTAAACATTTTATATTGAGCTCGTCGCAGTTTCGAGCGAAGAAAATTTATGTCAATGAATATTTAAGGGAAATTGATGGGCCTTGTTCATATCTGAATTGCTAACAAAGAATTGTTTTTTCATCCTACAATCAACGACTGGATTTTTTCCCTATTATTTGTCTGGATGCTAAAAATTGATTCGTTTTAAGATGCCGAAGATAATGAACACTAAATAATTTTGTGTGGAAGAAATTCTTAATCTCCAGCCAAGAACCGGGCCTTTAGATATATACCCAGCCTATTTAGAACGAGATGTGATATATACACGAAAATAGGATGTTATCAGCACATGGACGAGAACGAGAAGTGAATTATTTTTTTTTTACTCCAAGATGGTATCAAACGTTTAGAGATGATCACAACATCAAAACACACACGCTATCGTCTTAAAGGTAATGATTGACCTGAATATTATCAAGGATAATAGGAAAATAAGCAAATAGAAGAAAATCCGGTTAGACATTTTCCTATATTATTCCAAAGATTTGGATGTATGAAGATGTTTGACACACAGGAAGTGATATATTATATTAAAATCTAAATTCAGCCGTCATCATTTGTAAAGAATACAGTGGCAAATAAATCATTTTATAATGTATTACTCGATTGCAAGTATAAAAGAAATGACATCAATTTCTGACAAGTAATATAGATGGGATGTATGCATGATTGCATGCATGCACGCGCGCGCATACACACACATAGATACATACATGCATGCATACATACATACATATATATATATATATATATATATATATATATATATATATTTATATATATATATATATATATATATATATATATATATATATATATATATATATATATATACATATATATATATATATATATATATATATATATATATATATATATATATATATATATATATATATATATATATATATATATATATATATATATATATATATATATATATATATATATATATGAGATAGAGAGAGAGAGAGAATGTTATATTAAAATTCTGATCGATATATAAACAGTAGCAGTACGGAACTGTAACATATATTTGCCAACTAAGTGTCGTATCCTATACGGAACAGTGTTACTGATGTTTATAGCCCACCCCAGGGAGACATCTTCTCCAGCTGGCCAACGGAACACATTCTGTGTTCGATTAGTATTTGCGAGGGAGGTCATCGTCCTCATCTCTAGACTTACATATATATATATCAGAATGACTGGTTCATTTACCCATATACGACGGGATCATTTTTCAGTAGATGGTTACGGGACTCGAACGTGTAGCCCTCACATAACGAATACATACCAGCTGAGTACTCAGCTGTTATTTGAAGGTACGAGTTCGAGGTCCATAGCAGTCTGCTGACAAGTTTTTCCTGTTTTATAAGGCTAAAGTAAAATTAGCTCTATTGTTTCCACGTCTATAATGCGTTCGAATATCATTGCTATTATGTAAAATTATCGTAAGTCCAAAACGTTGCTTCTTCACAAAACCAAAAAGTAGTTTGACCATACCATAGCAAAATCGTTATACTACACTTTGACAATTTTTGATATCTTGTCATCTGAAGCAGTTGGAGATACGATAATGTGACCAAAATAACCGGCTAATGCAAGCAAAAATAAATGTCAAAAACGCATTTGGCCAAATTTGTACCTACGACAGTTTAACATATAGCAAGGATATACGCATAGATGAAAAGGTATTAAGAGTCTATACAAATAAAAATTTATGGATGAAAATGTAAATTTGGAAAAGGCACAAAATATCCAAGTTACAGTGAGTGATTGAAAATATAATCGGTTTTGATGTATCCGTCTCGTCTTATCAAATATAAAAATGTTTCTGGGCATTGAAAGGGAAAAAAAAAAAAAATTGGGCGGGGGGGTTTACAGTTTATAAACATGTTTTAGTGCATAGTGAAATTTTACTAAAGAGTTACTTCATATATACATTTTTGTCTATGTACATTTGGGGGTGGAGTCCAAGAGTTCAAGT
>NC_142946.1:15116281-15121281 GCF_046866305.1 Octopus bimaculoides | reverse complement strand
ATTATTTCTATTCAAGCTTCAAAAAGCATAGTTACTTTTATGAAAGCACAATTAGTTGTGATCTTTTTGCTTTTGTCTGCTTTTGTCGGCGAGGATGAAATATTTTCCTCATTACTGTTTCTTTATAAAACTGAGCTAGTATAATTGTTGCGGAAGTGCAGTATCAACCACTGTTTTGAAATTTTCATTGTTTTCGTCTTTGAAATAAGTTATATGTCTTGGCAATTCTTTGCATCCATAACGTAAGATGAATTCCTGCTTTAAATTCCGTCTTTTTACGCTCGCCGAATTACGCTGCACATTCTAAAATCTTTGTGACTATGAAAGTTGTAATTGTAGAATCTAGATCTAAGATGCAGTCTTATATAATATAACCAATGAGTATAATGCATGTAAATTGTATTAATATCTCTCCTCATATTTATCTCTGTGTGAATTGCTTTAGTATCCTTTCAGTTATCTAAATTGGGGCCTCTAGCTCCTATGCTGTTCATCAAGTTATTTATATAATCAAAGTTTACTTAATGTTATCACTGCTATGGGAGTTGACAATATTTATATTCTGTGAGAAAATGTTTTCGGGGCAGATTAAATATCACTTAATAAGATATTTCATAATTATAAGTGAATACTGCAGTATGATTGCTTTACGTTGACGTTTATAGGAGTTATTAACCAGTGATCGTTCATATTTAAATGTAATTGAAATAACTATATAATTTATTTAATTCAAGAAAGGAAGAGCAATTTGAGTTGCGGTAGTTTGTGATTACCGTCGTCTCCAGACCTTGAAGGGCACATTATTACCAACGATGTATGATACGTTTAGATTGGCGGAATTTGGACGCGAAGCGACATAAATAACATAATGCATTTGTACAACAAAATAATCCATTGTCGTCTAAAAAATATATTGACGACGTAAGTATAAGAACAAATGGCGTTGAACGAACAGGTAACATAGTTATTTTAGGAATAAAGATATATACCCATTTAGTCTCTGCTGCTAACGCTGATGCAATCCCATATGAGAACAAAATAATCTCCAAACTGCAAAACCTTGTAAAAAAAATGGTTAAAACTTTATCGGGATTTAGTAAGGAATTTAATGTTATAGTAAACATAATCGATCCATCATTGCTGGAAGATTTAATAAACAACAAAATGAAATTTGACCTTCTCAGGAATATTCTAGAAAATCTTACATAAACAGAAAAAATAACTCTTCCTAATCCGCTATAAGACTGTAATCCCCAAATTAGCAAGTATAAATAAGTTTTAAATGATACATCAAAAATCTTTGTGAAATGCAGACATACCGGAAAATTTCTGCTTCGATCTAAAATAAAAGGGACTACTTGAATAAGAGAATTATTGCTCCCGGCCTGCCCACAATACATTGATAAAACCACAACTTCTACGAACATCCCAATTATATTTCAATATTACATACTAATTGAAGAGCTCATGTTTGAAAATCTAGAAACAACGAGATTGTGATTTTAGGAGATATCAGTTGTGCAACTGGCTAAGAGGTTGCTGACAGTTTACATACAAAGAAACAAAATCCGTTCAGACACGTTTTTGGGTTCAAATAATTTTCATGATTCCAAAATATAAGGAATTTGCGAAAATACATTCAAAAACTTTACTTACAAGCAAAATAGATGGCAGACTAACGCTATGTCTAGCAGGCGAGTATCCATTACTGAGGACGATTAGATAAGATCAAAATCACGTGACATGATCCGCATGAAGTATGTCCGAGAGGGATTTGCCCCTGAGTTGGGTCAGCGTCTAAGAATGATGTGGCGGAGAAGGCGGCGAGCTGGCCGAATCGTTAGTGGGCCGAGCGAAATGCTTAGCAGTATATCGGCTGGCGTTACATTCTGAGTTCAAATTCCGCCGAGGACGACTTTGCATTTCATCCTTTCGGGGTCGGTAAATTAAGTAGCAGCTACGCACTCGGGTTGATGTAATCGACTTAATCCCTTTGTCTGTCCTTGTTTGTCCCCTCTATGCTTGGCCTCTTGTGGGCAATAAAGAAATAAGAATGATGTGGCGTAGACTAAGAGCGAGAGAGAGAGAGAGAGAGAGAGAAAGAGAGAGAGAGAGAAAGCGTGAAAGAAAGAGAGATTCAGTTTCATAAAACCACGTTTATAAAGCAAATGAAATATGTTACGTTCAACAATATAACGTGATGTTTGTTATCATCTAGTGCTGTATTCAGCTTATCACATGCACCTGCAAAACACATCAATAAGCTAGTTATTTAGCTGTACACACACCAGATTACTGCAATATATGATGATAATGCATTTATGCGCATTCAGACGGAACACCGATTTGCGTGCGCACACGCACACACCCACACACACTCACACACACACGCACGGACACTAATACTCACATATCTATAGGGTGTTTGGCGAATTCCGTTAAACTAATTTCTTCCCAATAATCCAAGAGAGCTACAAACCTTTAATTCTATGATCAATACCTCTGAGAAAGTTGGAAAGGTGTGATTTTCACACTGTTTACTTATTCAACCAATTATGAGTTCTTTGCACCTTGTTAAATGCAAGAAATTATTACTTAAATCGTTTTTAACTTATTTAATACAGACAGCATTAAAACGAAGTTAGAAATGTTAAACATTGTAGAAGAGTAAATATCTGTTGTTGGCTAATGCTTTTTTACATTTTTGTTTTCAGAAATAACAGGAAAAAAATCGGGCATGTTTAGATTCAAATTCTGGCATTATAAACTTATGTGTTTGAAGCTTGAAGTACGTTCCTCTAACACCATCAGTGTTGTTGCTTCGACACGGAGTTTTTTGTTGTTTTGTTTTTCCTTAGAGAGCATGCCTATTACCGAATATCTTCAGGTGAAGAATCTCCTCCGTTTTATTTAGGCACAGATTTGCAATTTTAACCTATTTAGACGAAGGGAATATCACAATGTAGATTAGAAATAATTATGAAATTTAACTTGTTCTAGATAGAATATTTGTTATATCTAAAAACCAATCACTTTTCTCAAATTCTTCATAATACGATTGATATATTGTCAAATATTTGTAGAAATGTAGTGTAGCGTAAACTTTTATATAAACTTCTTTTCTTTTCAAATATAATTTATATATAAATTAATAATATCAATGTCATAAAAATTTAGAAATTTACTACCAGTGGCCTAGCGTGTAGAAAAATTAGTCAATAGACTATACATTATTCATATAAATACAGTGTACATTGGGTTTTGGCTGTTCCTTCTAGCGAGCCATGAATTCTATGAGGGATACCTTTTATGTGTTTAAATGTACACTGTATTTATATGAATAATATATAGTCTTTTGACTAAGTTTTCTACACGCTAGGCCACTGCTAGTAAACATTTCTAAAAGTTTTGTTACCCTGATATTATTAATTAGTGATAATCTTTTCTGGAAAATTTTCGAAGTAACGCCGGTATTATTTTATTTGCTGCCGATACAAAAACTGCGCTCGCGCGGTGGATTTGAAAAATTATGACGTACAAGCACGAGGCACATGCTAGATTGCCTCGTACTTATATGTTTAATCTAGGTGTACCCGTTGATGAACACTTCGCCTAGCAAATGATTTTATTTGCTAAACAAAAAAAAAAGACAGAAACCATGGTCCAGGAAATAGATGGTAAATATTTTTAATTTTCATTCCCTTCGATGTTTATCCGTAATAGTGGTTGGAATTTTGGCTGTTGCATCTAGCGTGCCAGGAATCCTATGACGAATACCTCTTATGTGTCTAAATGTACACTATATATATGTATATATATATATATATATATATATATATATATATATATATATATATATATATATATATATATATATATATATATATATGTATGTATGTATATATATATATATATTCAATGATGAAATGCATTTACTTTCCTTTCCACTTCATAAATCACTGTCGGATGTATTTTTCTGCTTCGTTTCATTACTCCTCAGGTAGAATACAGTAAATATACATGAGAAATATTGCTCTTCTATTGCACACAGTATTCCATCATACCCACTTTCCTCACACATTTCTTTTTTTTTTTTAGTTTCTAGCCTTCTAGCTATTTCGTTTATGTGCCTACTCCATGCTTACGTTACAGAGTATTTTCAATATTACAGTGATGAATTTATGTCGTTTAAATGCATACCGTGTTTTCGAGGTATTGCCAAAGGTTTTTTTTCTTTTATACCTCAAAATGCGATTGTTTATTCAAATCTACATGGACATTCCATCAATAACACCGTTAGGACGATTTGAGTGCTGTAAGGAAATGTTCTAGAAGCGCGTAATCTCCTTATTAATGACAATAATGAAATAATTCAGTATTGGCAGGAATGGAATTAAATCTCTCACCGCTTGTTTAGTTTTATCATTAATGGTTACTTTGTCTTTCTACACTACACGTTGAGATAAAATTTCTTAGTTGTCACATATGCCGGCTGTCCACATAGGCTTCTTAACATATCTCCTTCATTTTCATTAGTTTGATATTTAACAGGCATTTTTTATTCTTTTATACTACAACCTTTTTTTTTTGTATTTGCATCGCATTCATTAGTGTTCGTTTATCGCATGATATAATTTCTTCATGTTTTTTCTTCGTTTAGCCTCTTCTGGTGCGTCCCAGTCATTTGGGTTGCATTAACAATCGAATGCAGTGAATCGCCATGTGTTATTTATACTCCAGAGCTGCTATTTTTAACGTGCCACATTACCAGCCCAACATCTGCAGAAAACATAGTAGCGTACCAGATCATTATTTTCGGAATATGTTACCTCGTTAATGCGTACTATATATATATAAAAATCAAGGCAATCTATCAGGTCATCCCATAAGTTCTGTTCGAAATTTGAATAAACAAAACACGTGATCAAATGTTCTATTTAATTGAAATTTAATCATCAATGTACTTGCCCTGATTATCTATGATTTCCTTCCATTTATTT
>NC_142946.1:15098781-15111281 GCF_046866305.1 Octopus bimaculoides | reverse complement strand
GGGTTGTTACAAGGATAACATTTAGACTAATAGCTTGTCTTGTGCAATATACCTGAATTAATTAAACATATTTAAAGTATATACACTGCTTCTTGTAAAAACTATACATTTTACATTAAGCATTGTAGAAAATTAAACGATATAATCAACACATTAATTTCAAAAAGTTCTCATTAAAATATCTGCAGCGGAACCATTACATATAGACAGAACACTGTTAGTGTTATTCTACCTGCAACTACTTAAATTATCATATGGCAGAATTTCCCCCTACTTATTCCTATATATGTTCTATACTTCTCTTTCACTCTCGGCTCAGTCGTTTTCCCTTTCTTTCTCTTTCTCTATTCTTTTCAACCAACTGCTAATTCTACCTATGACTATTCACTTTAATGGCAGACGTACTACACGGCTTTCTCTCTAGAACCAAAATGCTTGTACCATCCCCATTTACGCTTCGTTATTTCTTCATCTCTCAATATATGGTACTTTTATTATGTGCCAAACCACTTCATTTCGTACAAAACCATGTCATTTGATCTTCTAGATTCTTCGTAACGCTTTATTTTTCAAAGGCGTTTAACTATGTTTGATTGCTATTCCAAGACTTCCTTTCATATATTAAAGCACTTCTGAGTACCGATTTATATAATCTAATTTTTGTAAGAATCACCAATCTAAACGAGTTCTAGATATTTGGAATTATTCTTATTGATTGGTTTATGTCCTGAAATCTTACATTGAATTTGGTATCTAAAGACCAATCAGTTAGCATAAAAGTTCCCAATCATCTAAAAGAATTTCGTCTTTCATTGATACATGTCCGCTATCCATTTCTTGGGTCACACAATTTCCGTATATACAGATTTATTAATCCATACGCACATATACTGAAATATCTTTTTGAGAATTCAATCTTGTGTTACATCATAATCGTAGATACAGAATAGTTTTTTTATGAAATTATTGTTTGTTGAGAAAATCTATGTTCAATATACATTACAGCCACGACCCGGGAAAATAATGTCGGGGAGCCGAAAGAAGTAAAGACAGTATTTAGTTGTCGCTGAGTGTAATCGATTCATTATGCAGTTTGCTGATAGATTTGTTACTCAGATATATCATTTGAGAGCAGGAAACATGAAACATCGTTCAATGACGTTGATCGTATGTTACTCTATTTAACGACAAGCAGATAAGCTGAATAAAAAGGATAATATTCGTCATTGGCCAAAACGATCTCGGAAATAGTATTTCATAACTTTATTCATTTCTGTTCATTATTGGGGAGACAAAAATTCGTCAGACATGAATAAAATATGACTTGCTCTTCATATCCAGTATGAGAATTTGGTAGATGGGTGAAACATACCCAAAGATCTGAGACGTGACCCGAATACTGCAACGAAGTTAAGCCACACACTTACCGAAAGACAAGGGCAAAGAGGAAATTACAGAGAATCAATATTCAAGGACGGAAAGACAGGGTATAATTGTTATTATGTTGCCTGGGTGTTGGGTACCACAAAGGAAATGTGAAACTGAAAGCCCATGTGTTTCAGCAGTGCTCTTCTATAAGTGACAGAAGAATTGTCAATAATACGACCATTATGGTAGTGACAGAAGAATTATCAATAATACGACCATTATGGTAGTGACAGAAGAATTGTCAATAATACGACCATTATGGTAGTGACAGAAAGAATGAAGAGTGGGGACGATATCGGTGTAGTGTGTCTGTGACTGATATAATATAACGCCAAAGAGTTGATTCACGTCACTTTGGACACAGCCCAGCATGTCTGATTGTGTATAAGCAGCATCGACGTAGATGTAGAAAGAGAAAAGCTTCCGTGGGTTTTACTTGACCTTCGTACACTTTTTAGCAGCTATAATATTTTTATAGATCTAAACCTAAATTTCAATCTTGGGTGTTGTAAAGCATAAGATTTCCACAGGCACTGTTGTCGGTGCGAGTACGTGGTATTATTTAGAGTTATCGTGAAGGCTGTGTAGCAGTTAAATGCGGAGTGCACGTTCTGATGAATTTTAATTTATATGAGTAATACTGTAAAAATATTTAAGAATAGCCTTACTTGAGTATGCCTTCTATGTTTCCGTTTACGAAACCTGTGAAGATTTGGTGAGTGGTATCGATTTTGCGAAAAGGTGTGGTTCGCTGTTCAGGAATTTTAAGTAAGAATGACAATTCCCTCGTGGTTGTCGTTGAACGTGACGCCTGATAGGTCGCAGATGTTGAGAAGAAAGTAAATGGAGGAAAATCTCAAAACATGAGGTACGTCAGAGTTGACTTACAACAGTGAGACAAAATGAACCCACCCGCATATATCATGATGGAGCGATGAAGCAGAGAAGCTATCGATTCAAGATAGTAGGGAAGCAATGAGGGCAAAGGCGAGTAATTTCGATAGGAGTTTTGTATGGTACTTAGTGTCGAAGGTTTTGCCGCTGAGTAACGCGATAACATTACTTTTAACGTACTTCTATAAAGTGAGAGTCCACATAAGTCTCCAGAGCCCAGACTTTCCGGAAGTCATAGTTTTAGTATGCGGTCTAATTACTGCCCAGTTAAAATCAGCAAAGGTGGGTCTGACCTGCGACAAACAATAGCAAAATAAAATCGAAATTTGAAGTGCTGTCCACACATCTAGAATGAGAAAGGATATACTTTCCGATACATTGTAAATTATTATTTATATTTCCTGACAGACAAAATCTGTCGAGTTCAAAGTGTTATTTAAAACTATTGTTTGACATGTTGTCGGAATTGCATATCCACCACATCCGCTTAACAATCTCTATTCTTGAAATGTGCAAACACACGCACACACACACACACACACACATCTATGTTTAAACACACACACACACACACACACACACACACACACACATATATATATATATATATATATATATATATATATATATATATATATATATATATATATATATATATATATATATATATATATATATATATATGTAAATACACATATATATATGTATATATATATATATGAGAATAATGAATATATATACATGTACATAGAGGCAGAGAAATACAAATAGTGAGAGTGAGAGCTAGAGAAAGAGAGAGGGAGAGAAAGAGAGAGGGAGAGAAAGAGAGAGGGAGAGAAAGAGAGAGGGAGAGAAAGAGAGAGGGAGAGAAAGAGAGAGGGAGAGAAAGAGAGAGGGAGAGAAAGAGAGAGGGAGAGAGAGAGAAACATTGATAAATAGATTGATTTGTACGTTTCTTTACATGGATAGCGGATGTGTTGTATAGACATATCACGAGGTAGCTGCTTGGATGTGTGGACAGAAAATAAAGATATATGTAAATTTATGCTTTTGTTCATGCAAGAATTGTTTCTGTGTTTGTATATGTTTGTGTGGCTTCATATATGTATAAAGGTGAGTTTACACACGTTTGTATGTATATGCATATAAATATAAAGTAAAGAGATGTAATCCAGAGGAGCTCAAACACCTAGGAACAATTCAAAGAATTTGAAATTATACTCCGAAATAGTTACCGTGCATTAACTCCACAGGGAGAAGAATGTCTATAAAAGGATTCCGCGTGAGGATATATAGAGATAATGATGACATAAAGAAATAAAACCGCATCGGATATACATCAGATAATATACATAAATATCGATAATATATATATATATATATATATATATATATATATATATATATATATATATATATATATATATATATATATATATATATATATATATATATATATATATATATATATATATATATATATATGTGTGTATATATATATATATATGTATATATATATATATATGTATATATATATATATATATATATATATATATATATATATATATATATATATATATATATATATATATATATATATATATATATATATATATATATATATATATATATATATATATATATATATATATATATATATATATATATATATATATATATATATATATATATATATATATATATACATATAGGCACTGGCGTGGCTGTGTGATAAGCAGTTTGCTTACCAACCACCTAGTTCCGAGTTCAATCATGCTGCATGGCACATTTGACAATTATCTTCTAGTATTGCCGCGGGCAGACCAACGCTTTGTGAGTGGATTTGGCAATTAAGAAACTGAATGAAACCCGCCCTATATATATATATATATATATATATATATATATATATATATATATATATATATATATATATATATATATATGTGTGTGTGTGTGTGTGTGAGTGTGTGTGTGTGTGTATGTGTGTGTGTGTGTGTGTGGGTGTGTGTGTGTGTGTGTTTGTTGTGTTGTGTGTGTAACAATTTATACGTGTCTGCGTTTGCTCTCCATTCCACCACTTGACATCCGGTGTTGTGTTTATGCCCTGTAAAATAGCGGTTCGGTAAAAGAGATCGATAGAATAAGTACCAGGCTTAAGCCAAGCCGTATATTCGACTATAAATTCTTCAAGGAAGTGCCTCTGCATGGCTGCAGTCGAGAACAAATAAAAGTGTAAAAGAGCATATGAAAATGGTGAGCATCCAAAGATTGAAAATATTCAGACGATAAACATGCATGCATAAATATGTAGATATTTATATATTAAACGGGCGAGCTTACGCAGAGTACAAAAACAAAGAAAATTAAGAGGAGGTGGTATGGTTTTTACCAGACCGACAGTTGATCTGGAATTTCGGATTTACTTGATAATACTCGTAGATATAGATGTTCGCAAAAAGTCAAGAATATTCGACCAAATGTGGAAGAATATATACATTCGGTTAATCCGGCCTTTTTCTTCAGAGAGGTACGAAATTACATATATGTACATTTGAGTGTCCGTCCGTGTTTGTGCACACGTATACATACGTGTCTGTGTGTGCGTGTGCTTGAGTGTGTGTGCATGTGTTTGAGTGTGCGTGCGTGTGTATGTGAGTGCTTGTGCATATGTGTCTGTGTGGAGGTGCAGCGGCCCAGTGGTTAGGGCAGTGGACTCACGGTCGTAGGATCGTGGTTTCGATTCCCAGACTGGGCGTTGTGGGTGTTTATTGAGCGAAAACACCTAAAGCTCTATCTTAGCTCCGGCAGGGGGTTGTGTGGCGAACCCTGCTGTACTCTTTCATCACAACTTTCTCTCACTCTCTTCCTGTTTCAGTTGTACCTGTATTTCAAAGGGCCAGCCTTGTCTCACTCTGTGTCACCTTGAATCTCCCCCGAGAACTAAGTTAAATGTACACGTGTCTGTGGAGTGCCCAGCCACTTGCACGGTAATTTCACTAACAGGCTCTTCCGTTGATCGGATCAACTGGAACCCGCGTATTTGTAACCGACGGCGTGCCAGCAATAACATGTGTTTGTGTATTGTGTATGTGAGTATATCTATTGTGTATGCATATGATTATGTCCCCGTATATTATTGTGTGCGTATAATGTGCATACGTGTAAGTGCTTGCCTATGAATCTCCGTATATATGTATTCTATGCCTTTTATGCACTAGCTATTTATTTCTACCTTATTATTAATGGGTGTCACAGAAGTCTCTAGCTGATATATATTCCGATCTGAACATTTGCTATCAGTTTAGTAGGTTTTCTTAGCCTTTTACATTTCTCATCCTTAGATAAGTTCTTTCTTTCCCTCTCACCTTCTTTCCCTGTGTGGGCTCACTTTTTGGGATCTCCTACATCTTTGATACGATAGTCTGTCTTTTCTTTTCTCTTTTGTGTGACATGCTATAGTTTTGGCGATTGTATTTTCTGGGGGACACCGGTGAGCTGAAGTCCACGATTGCAGAGTGTTTGTCAGCTACTATGTAATTAGTTCAGCATTTAGCTGAAACGCGCGTATGTCCTATAAAACATTGGACGAATTATTGTTTGCAAGGGTATAAATTTGTTAGTAAAGGGAAATGTGTAATTAATGTAATTAATGTTTTAAATGATGCTAATTGTAGACGTGCTAAAGTAGTATGCGCAGATAGCTATGCCAGCTACTGTTCATCATTCCGTTTTCACTCACGGCAGTGAGTTGCTTTCTGTGTTGCTCAGTACCACCTACCCTTCCTTCAGTTAGTAATTTTCTGCTCAGCAATATCGCTGCCATATGTATCTTTGTTTTTTTTTTCTTAATTTTTTACAATAATTATGTTTTCAGAAGTTACCCCCTTAGTGTTAGGCATTAAACGATAATTATTTGTAGCGCTATTACAATAGTAGGTTTCAAAAGAAAATGGTACAATACAAATTGAAATCAGAGAGCACATGAATGCTCACAACATTTTCAGAAATGCTAATATTGATTACGGAGATGTACTTGCATAGCAAGTGACCTGATCTGAGATCGTGTGCTGGAACGAAAACAATTGCAGCGTGGAAGGTGTTTATAAGCCGTTTAAAATAACACACAAAAGCCGTCAGATTCATTTCAACATTTAAATTCAATTTGATGGAGGACATAATTTTTTCAGTGAACATGTCGCAGTCTCAAAGCGACGAAAATATTTTGACAAATTAAATTTAAATGTTGAAGTGAATCTGACGGCTTTTGTCTGTTATTTTGAATGGCTGCAATTGTTAAAATTAATTCAAAGGAAGAAAAGCATGTGAATAATTCATAGTAGAATGTTGTTTGTTTTTTACGTAAATTTAAAAAAATAAACAATCTAGTGTATCTATTTTAGTGGCCTAGCAATGTAAACAGTTTCTTCGTCAAAGTCTTAGGAAGCCGCTCGGCGAGATGAGGAAACAAAATCGAAGGCAGAAGAAAAATTGCTACTACTACTACTACTACTACTACTACTACTACTACTACTACTACTACTGCTGCTGTTGCTGTTGCTACTGCTACTACTGCTGCTGCCGCTGATGATGATGATGATGCTGATGCTGCTGCTGCTATTGCTACCACTACTACTACTAATACTAATGTTAATAATAGTAAACAAGTGAGGGATTAGGAGAAGGGTTACTTAGCTGGATTAGAAATATCTCGGATTACTGAGAGTCTTAGAGACCCTGCAGATGGGCTACAAAGGATGGTCGGTGATGAAAACAGAGACATAGCAGTTGAAAGCAGGGAGAAGAGTAGACAGGAAGGAAAGGGGAATGGTGATGGGGCTATTAAGGATGAAGAATAGGAACGTTATACAGTGAACCCTGATACTGTGGTGGGAGGACATGCAGGGCAAATGAACCATCTAGATAATGAAATGCTTGAAATTCAAAGACGACTCACCGATTTGATGAATGCTCCAGAAGAAAAAAAATCCCTATGAATATCAGAAGAGTAGATAGGTATGTGATCCAGACGGAGGACATAGCACAAACAAGGAATTTTCTCTAAGCTATTGCGCTACTTGTCAAGGAGAAATTACAATTTAAGAGAACAAAAAATAAATGGTGCAAACGAAGAAGCATGGTGAAAACGGCGCTTTGAAAAGGACATAATGCAGGCAAGGCTAAATCTAGGAAAAATTGAGCAATGGTTAAGAGGAAACTGGAAAAATGGGAAAAATACCAACCGAGAAAAATTAGAGGAGAAATATAAAATACGGAAAAACGAATTTCATGCAGTAACGGAGCAGTTAAGGCAGAGGATAATGGCAAAAAGCCAGAAGATTAGAAGATTTTTGAACAGAAAGAAGCAATTCAAGGAGAAGAATTTTTTCAAAAATAACCTGTAGCAATTCTTCCGAACGTTAGAACGAAACAATGGAAAACATGTTGCTTCTGATGCAAATTCAGCCAAGAAGTTCTGGAGTGGATTGTGGGGAAACAATGTTGTGCATAAAAGGTATGCAATGTGGAGGGGAACTATCAAGACGGAATTACAAGGAGGAAAGGAATAAAGGAAGATCGTCATAAGCACGGGTGAAGTGGGTAAAGTGCCTTTCTGGAAAGCCCCCGGACCAGATAGCATTCATGGCTTCTGGCTGAAGAGGCGACTAGCCGTGCATGAAAGACTAGCATCCCAATTGAATGAGCGTACCAGAAAGTTACAGTCCCCGCGTGAATGGGGACTGGGAGGACAACACTTGTAATGAAAGATAGAAGATAGGGGAACATTGTGGGAAGCTACTGCCCCGTAGCATGCCTAAACATAATCTGGAAGATACATACTGGGATATATGCGCAAAGACAAATTTTCCTGACACAGGAAGCAATACTGCCATGTCTATTTTTTTAAAATATATAATTTGGAATAGTTTGCTTTTGTTTTGGACTGAACATTTTTTGTATTGTAATATTCTTGAATAAACTTCTTCGCATACAAAAGCTGAGAAACCTATACTTCACAGATGTTATTTTGAAATGCTTGTCTTCTTATATTTGTAAGACAATTAAATAAATAATTCAACCCTATCAAATATTGGCCTTCCTAAACCTGAAATAATACGATAGTTCCAGCCCTAAATAGATTTAACTTGTACTTTTAAAGATGTTCTTTCGGATAATGTGAAATATTGATTTGCCTTTAGGATAATGTGAAATATCGATTTGCCTTTCATCCTTTCGGGTTCGATTAAATAAGTACCAGTTACGTACTGGAGTCGACGTAATCGACTTAAACCCTTTGTCTGCCTTTGTTTGTCCCCTCTATATTTTAGGCCAATAAAGAAATAAACATTGGAGATGTGAATATATTTTCGTTTCCTTTCAGCTCAAAGTAGGTATTTGTCGAAGCTCAACATCATGTAAATCGGATTTTGTTTTTTCTTATACAAGCCACTTCATCTCCCTCACTTCCGTTACAAATATAAGGACTGAATTCCTAGCCTGAAATTGTATCTTGAAACTGATTCAGCTAACTAGCGCTTCTAACACTCTTCTGTGTCCCCAATGTATGTCTACCATTAGTAAGGCCCACGATGAATGGACATGTATTGAGCATCAAATGTTCGGAACAAATATATTTTAACTTCTGCTCTATGTTTCCAGGTTTTGTATAATTTTCCCTGTAACAGAAAAATATATTTCACGAAATCAGTTTCAAATGATTATATCGAAATACTCCAGATGAAATGTAGAGCGAGATGACAGGACAGATGATATATATCAGTGTACATTTGTGTATACGTTTATATATATCTATCTATCTATCTATCTATCTATCTATCTATATATATATATATATATATATATATATATATATATATATATATATATATATATGTATATATATATATATATATATATATATATATATATATATATATATATATACATACATATACTCATGTGTGTGTGTGTGTATATATGTATACATATATATTTGTATATGTATATATATATATATATATATATATATATATATATATATATATATATATATATATATATATATATATATATATATATATATATATATATATATATATATATATATATATATATATATGTATATATATATATATATACATATATATATATACGTATTCAGATAGATATACCTATAGATGTCACTGTGTGTTCGTGTGCATATGTGTCTATATTTCAACTGCTTTTACGTTAAATATATTTGCGAACAACACATTTGCTAAGGCAATATCGCTTCTTTCCGATTCCCACTTAATTAATTTCGTGTCTAGCATTCATCTTTTTGCAAATAACTAAATGCCTAAGTTTTATTTAATCTCATATTACATCCGTACACACACACATACACACACACACACACACACACACACACACACATATATATATATATATATATATATATATATATATATATATATATATATACATACACATACACATACATGCACATGCGCACGCTCACACACAGACACACACACATGCACACACACATGCACACAAACGCACACACACAGACAAAAGAACACACACACTCACACACACACACACACACACATATTGCTGATATTAACATGAGGAATATCGATATGTATATCTATGTTTTGTGGTTCAAAATTTAAATTAAAATTTCAAAATGTAAAAATGAACAAGGAAAAAGTATTTTTTAAGATTATTTCCATTTCTCACTAATGTCTAAATTCTATACTAGGTATCTTCAATCATATTCTTTGAAATATTAATTACTATATACTTCATATGATATTTTGATAAACTCTACATTATAATATAGCTAAAATAAAACTCCCGATTCGTAAGTTGAAATGACAAGCAAAGAAAAAAGAAACATACTTATTTTTAAATTATTCATTCATGGAGTTGTTTTAATTAAAAATTACAAAATATGTAAAAGAGAACGCAAATATATGATTAATTTCTATGCATATCAAAAAATGAATTTAGAAAGAATTTTTGCAATTAGGCAATATCTCTCTGCAGTATATCTTCAACTTGTTTCCGTCAATTTATTGCAGTTATGCCGGGGCAAAGCTTTATATGTGTAAATGGAAGAGATCGATCCGGTTCTTATTCTTAAGAGTCGTACTGATTATACAGATATATTTTTTCTTTTACTAAAATGACAGGTTATATGGACATAAATAATCAGCATAGTTAATCAACACAAGCTGTCATGATATGGTAGATTCCGATGCAAATTCAAGTGCCCTTACACACACACATATACACGAAGGTCTTCGAAACAGTTTGTCAACCAAATTAAATTTCAAGGCAATAGTAGAGTAGAATAAAGATGCTCTATAGGCTGTGAGGCGAGAGTTAACCCGATTGAATGGTTTATTATTTAAGGTACTAAAATAGGCAAAGTGATTAGGATAAAACGTAAAGTATTTAAAATAAATTACACTGTTTACAATATGCTCCTTAGAAATAAGTGCCTTCAAAGATTTCGAATGTTTCATTTCAGTCAATTCGAAGCAAAAATGCAGTAAATGTTGCTTCAAACATTTCGACAAACGTAGTTTCCGGCGTCATAACAGAATGTTGGCTCTCATTTCAAGTCACATCACGTGTGTTGCTATGCAAATGAAGTAAACTAATCTACTTCACTCCAAGGATAATAGGGAATGTATATATGCATGGCACGAATGACCGGTAAATGCTGAACGAGATATTTCGTTTCAGGTTACGCTTTGAATATGGGGAGAAAAAACCTCTTGTGAAATATAATTTGTAGATGAACGCAAGTTTCAATCCTTTAGATTGCCATAACATAATTTCTGGGAATGAGTGTACGAAGTATTAGGTCGAATAAGTAATTGAAAATATTTAATTCTTCTGTAATCGTTTGGGTTTCTCACATGCATATGTATCTTCCAAATGAGCGTCCACGTAGTTAAGGAGTCGAGAATTATCGGTAAGTTTGGACATTGTATAAAGATGCAATCTTTCAAGCGTACTCCGAGAATATTTGCAGCTAATATTTTCACTTGTGAAACTAAAGACTAGCAGTATATCACGCGCAAGCGACAACGAAGTATCCTCCGAAGAATCTAAATTTATTCCTCAGATATTGTTCTTAACAATCTAATTATATCTTCTTCGGTTGAAAGTCTGTCATGGTGCAGCTGTGAATGGTTTTACCCGAAGGAGGTGAATCCTGCACTAATTTCTTCAAGACTGCCTCTTTTATTGTAGCGCTTAGTTACAGGGAGATAAACAAACCAACACCTATTGTGAAGCAGTGGTAAAGCACAACACAATGATAAAATCTCACTCACACACACACGCACACACACAATCTGAAACACACATATACATACGTATATATATATATACATATAATCGCACATGCATGCTTACATCCATATATATATATATGTATATATATATATATATATAAGAGGCTTGGCCACTAAGTGGGCATCCATTTTGCTAGAAGAAGAACACTTATGCTCTGACCACTAAGAAGATATTGTTCTCAAGAAAATTCAGCAAACACCAGAACGTAAGCAAGCAAGACAAATGGAAATATACTTAATATAAAGATTAATCACAGACAGGTTTCGTTGTTATCACTTACGTAGTTACTTACGTAATTGACCGCAAATCTTCAGTATATTCGTCTTGGCAATATAATTTGCAGAACTATACACACAAGACATCCGCATGAGTTTGAACAAGTATACAGTTCTACTATTATTTAAAGTTAAATAACCATGTTCTCTAACTCGCAAAATTCACTGCAGAGAATTATTTGCTGCAGAATTATTTCCGGTATTTGGCACGCTAGAACGAAGACTTTTGAAATAGAACCTTAAATGTAATTAGTAGGACTATATACATGTTAAATCTCATGCGGACGTGTCATGTATAGTTTTGCATATCATATAGCCACGACGATCATACTGAAGAGTTGCAGAGAATTACGTAAGCAATTACGAAACCAGTCTGTGATTAATCTATATATTTTGTATCTTTTCATTTTTTTGCTCCCTTACGTTCTGGTGTTTGCTGAATTTTCTTGAGAAGAAGCTTTTCTTAGTGGTCAGACCATAGGTGGTCTTCTTCTAGCAAAATGGATGTCCACTTAGTGGTCAACCCTCCTATATATATATGTAAT
>NC_142946.1:15078781-15096281 GCF_046866305.1 Octopus bimaculoides | reverse complement strand
AGAGCACAATGCCAAAACACATAGGAACAAGATTCCAAGGGAGAGGAAGATCCTCATGAGACGACGGACAAACGTTGCAAATCGACTCAACCAGCATCCCAAGAATGGCCAATGGTCCCGCCTAGAGACGACACTGATGGATATCGAAAAAAGGCTGCAACAATCCTATATGAAGGAGAGAGCACACAAAGAAGCCTGGGTTATAAAAAAACATTAAGTCAAACCCAAAGGCCTTCTTTCATTACGCAAAAGAAACAGCCTCAGTACGCTACAAGATTGGACCCCTCTTCGAAAAGGATGGCTCCCTCACAGACAGTCCAACTAGGATCAGTGAGGTACTGAATGAGCAATTCAAAAGTGTCTTCACCACTCCATTGGAGCACAGACAAGTGAACAAACCAGTTGATTTCTTTGCTACCTACCCTATAACCAGTGAGGCAGTTACGATGGAATACATCAACATTAGCAAAGAAGATGTACTACTAGCTATAGATGAAGTGGACACAAACTCAACTGCTGGCCCTGATGGTTTCCCAGCAATCCTCCTTAAATCGTGTAAGCATGCCCTGGCAAAACCCCTCCAGATCCTCTTCCAGAGCTTTCTCGCAAACGGAAGACTGCCAAGCAAGCTGAAGGAGGGAATAATATGCCCAATCCATAAAGGGGGAAGCAGAGCAGATGCCAACAACTATAGGCCTATCTCTCTAACTTCACACATCAGCAAAGTTATGGAAAGGATAATCAGAGGAAAATTAATCGCATTCTTTGAAGAAAATAAATTGCTGAGTGATACCCATCATGACCTTCGACCAGGTAGGAGCTGCCTGACCCAGCTCTTACAACATTACGACTGGGTGTTCAGGCAGTTACTCAACAACTCACATGTGGACGAAATATACCTTGATTTTGCAAAAGCTTTTGACAAAGTGGATCATGGTGTGATATGCCACAAACTGCGTGATCTTGGCATAGCTGGAAAACTTGGAGAGTGGTTACATGACTTTCTGAAAGATAGAAGTCAGGCAGTAGTGGCTAATGGAGCCACCTCTATGGAAACACAAATAATGAGCGGGGCCATTGCTTTTTATAGTCGCTCTCTGAGATATGCCTTCAAGTGCCCGGATAGCCACTCTTGCAAGCTACGCAGACGATACAAAAGTCTCGCAGAAAATACAGAACTCCAGTGATGTTGCACACCTGCAGCAGGAATTGGACTCAGTTTACAGATGGGCTGAGGACAATAATATGCAGTTTAATGCTGAAAAATTCCAAGCCCTGCGCTACCAACGTCCAAAACTAACTATCAAACTTACAGAATACACTGGTCCACAGGGAATTTCAATCCCAGAGCCTAAATCAGTGAGAGACCTGGGTATCGACATGAGTGATGATACCTCTTTCCAAGTGCACATTACCAGAATGGCAACAAAGTGCAGACGATTGGCTGGATCGATCCTGAGAACATTAAGACCCAGAGATAAGGAAATCGTGATGATCCTCCGGAGGACATTCGTCCTCAGCCGCCTGGATTACTGCTCACAGCTGTGGTCACCCACCAGTCTGAAATTAACAGCAGGCCTTGAAGCATTCCAGAGGAGATTCACAAAATAGATTGTCTCTTTGCAACTGCTCAGCTACTGGGAAAGGCTGAAACAGCTAAGACTCTACTCCCTGGAGAGAAGGCGGGAGAGGTATGCAGTAATATACATCTGGAAGATCCTGGAAGGAATTGTGCCAAATTTTGGCATTGAAAGCTACACCAATGCCAGAACGGGACGACACTGCATAGTGCCAAAGATCCCAGCAATGCCATCGCGCTTCAGGACCAGTTACTGCAGCAGCTTGGGATTCAGTGGCCCACAGCTTTTTAATATTCTCCCAAAGAGCCTGAGGAATCTGCACAAAGTAGATGTAGGAGTTTTTAAATCAAAGCTGGACCTCTTCCTATCGAGAGTCCCAGATGAACATACCTCGCGGCAGGAAGTGCAAATGAGGGTTGCTAAATCAAACTCCATTCTTCACCAAGTGCCACATAGTGTAAGAGGCTCCCTGTAATAACAGTGTAGCAACACGGTGGTGCATCAGCATGGCCGCAGCTCTAAGCTGAAACTAAAAACAAAAAAATGTATATATATATATATATATATATATATATATATATATATATATATATATATACTTTAAGAGGTTACGGCCATTATTGGCCCAGGCTATGTCAAATTTAATAACAGAAAGTGGGAAAGTTACAAGAATCAGGAATCAGACAACATGGCCCACTCTAGGAGAGAAGTATTTTTTTATGGAGATATATCCAGGTGTAGGAGGCTTTTCCAGGATTCTATGAAGGAATTTGTCCAAAGACATCTTGAACTCAATGTGATCTGATGCCAAGTTTCACAATAAACATATAAATGTATATGAATGTGTGTGTGTGTATATATATATATATATATATATATATATATATATATATATATATATATATATATATATATATATATATATATATATATATATATATATATATATATATATATATATATATATAATATGTGGCAATTATTCAGTTGGCATAATTACAATCCCAGTTTCGCTTGTCAGGGTGCAAATCTGCTCCGGCATCGCGTCAGTTATTAAGGCAAAGAAAAATGCTATGAAAATCACCCGATATCCGAAACTCGGAGTTCTATTTTGGCAACCGAATAATTGTAACATATATTACGGATACATAACAACGAGGTCCCAATCATTCATTTGTTGTCATCCTATTACTATTAATATATATATGTATATACATGCATACATACATATATATATATATATAATAATATAGATTTAATCAAAAGATTAAATGTGGTACTTAAAATGTTTGAGGCACCAGAATTTGGTAGAGTAAAAAAAAACAAAAATAAAATCAACAGATTTGGTGAATAAAATTTGAAGGTAACCAACAAAAATCCAATAGGTTATAGCAGTACGTACGTTTCCTACAAGCTCCATTTATTCATGTAGTGAGAACACCACAGAATGTACAATGAAAACGTACTCCTCAGCTGCATAATGGAAATGCAGCTGAGGAGTACATTTTCATTGTACATTTTGTGGTGTTCTCACTACATGAATAAATGGAGCTTGTAGGAAACGTACGTACTGCTATAACGTATTGAATTTTTGTTGGTTATCTTCAAATACTTATATATATATATATATACATGCACATACATGCATATATATATATATGCACATAGGTATGTGTATATATATGTGGGTGCGTGTGTGTGTGTGTTTGTATATAGTTAGATAGATTGATATAGATATAAATAATATAAAATATACAAGTATATGTAAACGTGCATAGAAACATTTCCACATGTATATTTGTACAAATAATTTATAGTATATGTAATTTTATGGGGTGGTTTGTGCATCGATCTACATATATGTGTCTATCTTATATGTCGACCATGTCTAACGTGGTTCAAAGTGTTGTTTCGGTCTTTTTAAATATGTGATCCATCAATAAGTATAATGCAACCGTCAGCAACCTTACACAAATGTTCATCTGGAAACATTGTAGTGGAATATGTGCTAAAGCTGGATATTGCTTTGACATGTACAATGTGTCCGATGGGTTTCTACAACGTGTTTTTTGTCATCACATATTTCATAAGATGGCTTTAAGAATGCCATGAGCCAGATATAAGTCACCGGTGAGATAGGGCACTGCACTTTATGATAGCACATATTCTAACCTGTCCTCTGTATATATGCACACGGAAATATGTATAGTTACACATTCATAGGAATGTGTGAGTATATGGTGTGTATTTATTATATACTATAAAAGTGCATGCTCGTATGTAGGTTTATATATACGTATCTATACATCCATCCAAACACGCACACACATCTATATATGATATACATATATATATATATATATATATATATATATATATATATATATATATATATATATATATATATATATATATATATATATATATATATATGCGTGTATATATAAATATATATATATATAATATATATGCATATATATATAAACATCAATATATTTGTAGACATTACTATATATATACATATACCTATACATATAGATATATACATATATGTATGCGTATATGTAATTATAAATTTACATGCATATATATATATATACATATATATATATATATATATATATATATATATATATATATATATATATATATATATATATATATATATATATATATATATATATATATATATATATATATATATATATATATATATATACATGCATATATATATATATATATATATATATATATATATATATATATATATATATATATATATATATATATATATATATATATATATATATATATATACATGCATATATATATATATATATATATATATATATATATATATATATATATATATATGTATGTATATATATATATATATGTGTGTGCGTATGTATGAATGTATGTATGAGCGTATGTATATATGTGTGTGTGTGTGTATGTATGTATATGCGTGTTCGTGTGTGCGTGAAATATGTGTAATGTGGTGCTACCTGCTGATTATTGGAAACTTACATCTGAAAAAGAGAAATAAGTTTGGCAGATGTTACAAAATTTATTCCCTAAAGCTCTACTGTAATTGCCTTATATTTCGAATTACAGTTTCATCATTTTATTCCATGAAGCAATAAATGTAAAAATTCCATCTTCCTGAAATATGAAATTATATAAATAGATATACTGCAGGAAAAATAATGAATAAAATAGCATTACCTCGGAATATTCAATGTTAATTGCCATGTATAACCTGTTGTCATATGGCTGGAAATGGAACGTAAACTTTGCCGAATTTTCATTTATTTATTGAAGTGTCGCGTAATTTCGATAATTATATATTTTATAAATTTGCACGATTATAGAGCACACTTCATATTATCTGACACGCGAAATATGTCGGCAGAAGACGCATATGCGTGTGTATTCGAAAACATATTTCTGAGAGCTTAAATGATTTTGTGAGTTAGTAAGGTGTATGTATTGATATAAGCGTATTCTAAATGCGCACAGAAATATGTACACGCAAATACTCACATGCACACTCGCCCTCTGGCCCGCATACACACACGCACACACACGCTCATACTCTAACACACAAATATATATATATATACTCTCATTTCTCATTTACTCATTTACTTGTTTCAGTCATTTGACTGCGGTCATGCTGGAGCACCGCCTTTAGTCGAACAGATCATCCCCAGGACTTATTCTTTGTTAGCCTAGTATTTATGCTATCGCTTTCTTTTGCCGAACCGCTAAGTAACGGGAACATAAACACACCAGCATCAGTTGTCATGTGATGTTGGGGGGACAAACACAGATACACAAACATATACACACACACACACACACATACATATGTATATATACGACGGGCTTCTTCCAGTTTCCACCTACCAAATCCACTCACAAAGCTTTAGTCGGCCCGAGGCTATAGAAGAAGACACTTGCACAAGCTGCCACGCAGTGGGACTGAACTCGTGGCCATGTAGTTGGTAAGCAAGCTGCTTACTACCCAGCCACTCCTGTGCCTATATTGATTAGAGAACAAACATCAAATTCGAGTCAGCGACTTTATATTACACCATGATTCCATACATTTGATGAGATATAAATATTACCATGGCTTTCAACATATAAGGAATATATATATAAAACACACAGAAGGTAAAAAATACATGCAAATAAATATACATATATACTGAACAGCCCATGATAAAGGAATATACATTCGACTAAAAGTTCTAAAGTGTGTCATGCGAAAGAGGGCTAGAACGTCAAAACTAAATGCGCATGCCCACCCAAGCCCAGGCTCAATTTGTCCCAAGCAGCTTTACACTGCGTGCGTTAGCTTCTTTAGTATACCAACAGTCCATATACTTACAGTTATACATTTCAATAAAGAAATATTGTGCATGGCCTGAAATAAAAATATAAAATGCTGACAATTACCCATCGAACAGATATAGGTATGCATGTATGTATTTGTTTATGCGTGTATATATATATATATATATATATATATATATATATATATATATATATATATATATATATATATATATATATATATATATATATATATATATATATATATATATATATATATATATATATATATATATATATATATTGAAAATGAATAAAAATGAAAATACCACTCTTTAAAAACATTTTTTGGGTGTTTTAATTAATTTACATGTTTCGGTTTTTTTGAAAAACCTTATCAAAAATGAATATAAAATATGTGAGAAGGGAAAAGGGATATTAATAAAATAAAATTGAAATTAAAATTAAGAATGACATTCATAGTTTACTGTTACTTCTTGCATGCGCACGTAGTCCTTTTCTTGAGTACTGAAAACATGCTAATTCCAACTTGTTGTTTTAGTAGATTACTGCTATCTGTTTTAGTAAATTAAATAGTGGTCAATAATTCTAGGAGTGATTGTAGCTCTCGAATAATTAGCATCAGTCATGATAACAACAATAGTAGTAGTAGCACTGGTGGCGGTGGTAGTCGTCGTGGTGAAGTTGTTCCCCCTATGGTTTTAATAGAAATCGTGTTGTTTGATCCCCTTCGTTTATTTCTTATGAATAACTTGCAAATCTACGTATAAAATATTAAAATATATATGAAAGTCTCAGTGTTGCTAGTTTAGATAATTTAGACTAGGTTGGTATTTTCTTATGAAAAATATCTCTTTGCTAATGCGTTCATTTTGGCTAGGATTGTCTTTGAATCTGTATACAGGAAACGTTGTGAATTTGGGAAATTTGTTGTAAGCACATTCGTCGATGTGCTGGCTGAGAGGTATTTTCCTGTTTTCTGGGATCCTAATTTGGGATTTGTGTCCCGCCATCCTCTGACGTAGGCTGTGACACAAATCCCACAGTTGGGTCTCCCACATTTTTTTTACTGCAGGTTTAGTGGTTGTTGTTGAGTGTAATTTCGCCTGGGTTAAAATAGTCACGTCGGGAATGTTGAGCTTTGCTTATTTGTACCCCATGCACTGCTCTGTCACTCTACAATAATGATACTGATACTACTACTACTACTACTACTACTACTACTACTACTACTACTACTACTACTACCGATAATAATAATGCCCGGATGTGCTAGCACAATCCCATATGTCTGTGTGCGTATATACAAACATACAGGCATACGCCTCTCTCTCTGTATATATATATATATATATATATATATATGTATAGGTATATATATATATATATATATATATATATATATATATATATATATATATATATATATATATATATATACACATATATGTGTGTATATGTATGCATATATATGTATATATATATATATATGTATGTATATATATGTATATGTATATATGTATATATGTATATGTTTATGTTATATATATATATATATATATATATATATATATATATATATATATATATATATATATATATATATATATATATATATATAAGTGTATATATTTCTATAGATGTGTATGTGTGCGTTTCTGTCCGCATATGTCAACCACGAAGCATACATGTATATGTGTGTGTCTATACACGTCCACTTCATGTAAAGTAGGTTGATATTAATTAAATTTCAATTCACAAATGACAGTGTATATGTCAAACTCGGTTTAAGAGATCAGTGTATTGAAGATATTAGGTTTCATGTAATGCAATGATTTTAACTAAGAAATAGAAACATCCAGGATACATCAATTAATTAACTTTAATTCTTAACGTTGAGTTACTGGAAATTTCCCCTTTTTAGACATTTCATTACAATCCTCAATCGGTTTCGAAAACATACTGCTTACTATTACATAGCGTTCTAATATTACGTTCGCATTCGATGCTTTTCCTTGTTTGTTTTGTATTGCCATTCATATTTGTAATTTGATTTGATTTAGTTAATACAGCTTGTTAGATCAAATAACTCGCATGATGTTATGTATTTCATTGCTGTTTACTTTCTTTGCTTATCATATCTTTAAACATTTAAATTGTATGATATATCTGAATAGAAAACCAGTTATTGAATTGTGGATTTTATTCCCCAAATGGATGCATTTAAAGAAATAAGATTGACAGTAATATAGCTTTACATTAGCGATTAAACCATAATGTTGGAAGAGTTTGTATAAACTATGCAGCGGAAAATATTTGAAGAAAACCACGGCCAGTTTTCATTTACGATATTGATGCAAACGAGTGCGATAGAAGAAAAAAATATTGGGCTATTTTATGGAAATAAGATTTAAATTTATTTTAATGATTTAGGAATATTGTCAAATTATATTATACACACACACACACACACACACACACACACACACACACACACACACACACACACATACATATATATATACAATGCGTATATTTATATATGTATATATATTTATATATACATGTTTATATGCATATATATATGTGCAAACATACATAAATCCAAATGAGTGTACGATTGTAGACATATATGGAAGTCATGAATGTGACCTACAAGAGATCCGCATTCAGTTGACGCCATGGAAGCCAGATAAGTGCGCCTATGTGTCCTAGGCCTGATTTTAAAATAACACATACACACACACAGATACAGGCGCGCACACACATAGACACAAACGCGCGCGGACACGCACACATATATACTTAATTGTTAACATGTATTCTCTCAAACACTTTCTTTTACCGAGCGCCGACTTCAATGACTTTTACTCGATTGCTCCTTGAAACACAGCCTTTTTAAAGTTATATTAATTCTCACAGACGAACAAGATACATTATAAGAAGGAACGCATTTACCGCATGCCTGTGTCCTGCTGAATAATACAACTGCACAACCTGCAATTGTATTTAGAGATTTTCTTTCCTTTTTGTATGTAACTCCTAAATGAATATAACCACGTTGGTGACTGTGTTGTGGTTTTGGAGTGTGTATGAGTAGGTTTGTGCGGTATGCTTGCATTTTTTCTTCAATGTTCATTATACCCAGTTGTATATAAATAGACATAGACACACATCTACTTGTATATATAAACCCATACATTTATGTGCGAGCAGATAGCAGGACACACATACATATAAGATACATATAGGCCACACACATACACATCATATATATATACGAGGGGTAATAAAAAAGTCTTGAAGACCCCATTAAATCCGAGCTTTTCAAAAATAAGTTTATGGTGACTGTTTGATTGTTTACTATAGGACTCATTCACTATAACTTCTTAAAAGCCCACAAAAAAACCGTTACAGCAGAAACTTATTGCCATGAAATTGCCATTGACTGGTCAATAAAATTAATTCTTCATGATAATCCTCGGCCACACGTTTCACTAATAACGCGCCAGATGTTGAGGAAACCTGGCTACGAAGTACTTCTCCATCCACCTTATTCCCCAGATATCTCTCCTACCGACTACCAATTGTTCAAGCACCTTGATGTTTCCTGCGAGAGTTGTTCCAAAATGAAACCGATGCTGAAAGTGTGTTCAAATAGTTTATCAGCTCCAGAACTCCACATTTTTATATTACCTCAATGAACAAACTTCTAATTCGTTGGCAAAATGTGTTAATTGTAATGGTACTTATTTGATGAATAAAATTTCCCCATTGTTGAAGTATCTTGTGATGAATTTCATGTTTAAACACGTTGCATACATTTAACTCAGCCTGATATGCATATATATATATATATATATATATATATATAAATATATTTATATATATATAGTATATATATATATATAATATATATATATATATATAGATATATAATATATATATATATACATACGGACGTTCGTACATAAAAATAATCATATATTAATTTTATATATGGCTTTAAATTTACTTACAGCCATATGTACTATTAATTAATTTGTGATCTGTGGATTTATCTTAATTCAGTTTAGAAGTATGAATTTCCTGCAGTTCAGTAATTTCCTGAATGTAGTGAGTGTATGTGGCGTGAAATGTATGATATTCCTTCCCTTCCTTACAAGTTGTTCAAATTTCAACATCGCGCCCACCACTTTCATTGTAGCATCATTAATGATAATAGCTCTGTGTTTATAATTTACATTAGTGTGTTGCATTGTGTGTGTGGAAATTTAGCAGCATAGATTTTTCTGTAACTTTGCCCTCTTTACGTTTGATTATAAAAGAGAAGAGTGTATAATATGGACATTACACGTACGATAGAATGAATGCATGTGTTCTCATTTACAAGAATATGAATCACATTTTGCGAAGTAAAAAGGTTATCAGGTTGAAAGTTATTAACTGTTTTTCTTTGATATACTTCCGTCTTTAGATATTATCCAGTGTGTTGAAAATGTTCGGTATCAACCTTAAAGCATCGGTTTGCTTAAAGTTTCGGTAAAGTAGATGCCATTAACAGCGACCATTTCATGCTGGTTCATCCTATTTCTTCATACGGTATCTTCACAAGTTATAAGGGATGTACGTATTCAATGGAAACATATGGAGTATGAAAATAGATTAGAATCCATAAAACCATATCACAGAAACGAAAGACGTAAACATGACAGCTACAAATTTCGACACAACGGTCTTTGAACTGACCTTTTAGATTGTGAGTACATTGGATATTCGTTGCCTTAACATATATTCAATGCGAAGCTGAAACTATAAGGAGTGGTTTATAATGGCATTCCACCTGTCTTCGTTAACATGTAATATTTACGATAAGAACCAGTAAAGTTTTGTGATTTACATAAATAGTATAGGAAATATTGTCAGATTAAGGCATATTGACATTACGCATGTAAGTATCACAAAGATTTCTTTAGATAAAGTATATGGACAAAGCTCTACAGCATGATTATCTTGTGTCAAAGAAATACTGAGTTGTTGGTTGCATAATGTATTAGAATTGGAAAGTACTACTTTATCGCTTCTCCTCTGAGAAGATTATGATGTTTCTATACAATACACAACGCTGTATAATTTTCCTGATGCAATCCTGTAAAGCATTGATTATATTCAAAACATTACCATAGATGCACGATATAGAAATAGTTGTATGCAAATGTATATACGTTTGTGAATGTATATTCATCCATACACACGTACATACATACACACATACGTAAATACATATACATACATATATAATAATTATATATATATGGTATATATATATATATATATATATATATATATATATATATATATATATATATATATATATATATATATATATAGAGAGAGAGAGAGAGAGTGAGAGAGAGAGAGAGAGAGAGAGAGAGAGAGAGGGAGAGATAGATAGATAGATAGATAGATAGATAGATTGAAAGGTAAATATATACCCTCACACAGTCAAATACATAAGTATGCACACACACACACACACCACACACACACATATATATATATATATATATATATATATATATATATATATTATATATATATATATATATATATAATATATATATATATTATATATATATACACGTTTATATATGTGATATTGTACACATGTGCGCGTGTGCGAGTTCTGAGTGTGTACGCGCGAGTTTGCGAGTATGTGCTGCGCACAACATGTGTATTTTATATATCTTATACTCTCAGAAGGAACATAATTCCGTTTATTTGCATGAGACAAAAAGAAAAAAAGAATCATGTCTTTATAAATTACAATATTTCCTAAACTATATTCTGCATGGGTGTACAAGGTCATGTCAGTAAGGTTGCTTCGTGACCCCCTACTTATATTAAAGCGGGAATAGCCAATTATGGAGTGGAGGAATTTTGGGGACCTGATATATATATATATATATATATATATATATATATATATATATATGTGTGTGTGTGTGTGTGTGTGTGTGTGAGTTGTGTGTGTGTGTGTGTGTGTGTGCGTGTTTGTGTGTATGTGTGTGTGTATGTATGTGGTGTTTGTGTGTATGAATATATTTTATATATATAATATATATATATATATATATATATATATATATATACATATATATGCGCTGATATAGTATATATAATATATAATATTATATATTTATAATATATATATATAATAATATATATATATGTATATACCTATATACACACATATATAGATGTGTGTGTGTGTGTATGTGTGTTTAATGTTGCTAAAGTAACGATAGATTGATCACAGAGATTGTGTCTCTGCCATGCACATAGGCAGATAATCGGAATCACTATGCGATATAATCTAGCACTGAATAAATGTTAGCTTTATATTGTTACACAAAAATAATTAGAACACTGATTAAAGTGGCGAGAGGGTAGAATCGCTAGCAAAAGTATTTAGCGGCCTTTCATCCGGCGTTACGTTCTTAGTTCAAATTTCAGCGAGGTCGTCTTTTATCTTCATCGGGTCCGATAAAATAATAGCAGGTCAATGCTGGGTTTGATGTATTTAAACCGTCCCTAAAATTGCTAGCCATGTGCGAATGCTTAAAACCACGACATGAATATAATTATATATGGCGCTTACCCTTGTATCTTGTGATTTCATCGTTCGCGTTATACTTGAAATAAATGCTTTAATTTCCTCTGTTCCAACAAAGATGAAAAGGACCATGGGTATGACAATATGGTGCAACGCAATAACACTATATATTTGAAATTAATTTCAAATGTTACAAACATTTGTTCATGGCTCATACTCTTATATTTAAACATATGTGCATACATATACATACATGCAACATAGCAATGTCGCTGTGCACTAAAAAATAAAGGCGTACAGAAATGATCCCTTCTTAAGTTCTTGAAGTGCCTTACGAGAATGAAAGAAATAGAAATGTAGGCCATTGGTGCGTTTATTTTTCTGTTTCAGTGTATTCCATCGATTATGTTCGCTGTTCATGTAATGTTCTGCAGGCCATTGCTATGAACAATACATTCTGTAAATATTCTTAAGATTTCTTCATTCCACGGTTGAATTCTATATTAGATTGTAGAATAAATCTTGTAAATTTATTCATTGTATAAACAGCAACAAACAATTGAGCAATTTGCCTTTTTCTTTTTCATACTGCCAAGGTGTTATTGGTAAATCTAACCAAGCGTCCTTTAAATATAGGGGCCACGACCATGCGCTGTCATCCATACTAGCGTCCAATATGAAGAAAACGAAAATAGCTTTATCTAAAAATGCGGATGAGCTGATGATGTTGCGACACATTACATCACACAGACAACCTCACATGTACAAAGACACATACACACGCACTTTCATATAATAAACATACTTATAAATACATATATTGTATGTTCTACAGTACAGCTATACTGGGGCATCGCCTTGAACGGTTGCAGTGGAACATATCGGCCCCAGTATGTCGACTGTACCTTTTAACGTATCAATGCCATCATCATCAAGATCCCTTGGATGATGCAGCCTGTCTTTGTGGTTCCACTCTAGACGCTTACGTTTTCAGCCGTCGCCACTGGTCTCTTTTCTCAGTACAGCGTAGCAGGTTCGGTGGTTTGTTCTGACTTGTTCAATTTCTTGATGTTGTGAAACCAAGTTTTTCTTTATGTGCCTCCCTTTCGCTCTCCCTCCGCTGTGCATTGAAAAATGATTTGCCCAAATAGCTGTGACCGAATACATGACCGTACCAGGCAAGCATTTGTCTTTTTACTAACGCAAAGGAGTAAGTCCTGCCTGCCAGCATATTTGTTGATTCCCTGCCTGACAAAGCTGTTTGTTTTTGTGTTCTGTGCAGGACGTGTTGCAGCCTCCTGAATTACGTATGCTCAAATACTCGGATACTTCACTCCATGTCAACTGCAAGAGTTTATCTTTCATATCGATAAACAAAGATAGAAATAACCACACTTTTATATACTCTGAGCCTTGTTGGAAAAGTAATGGATTTGGTTCTCCATATTGTCTTCAGTTTCGTCAATGGCAACAGAGCCTACACAGAGTCTTGTTGCTTTCTCCTTTTGAGATCTGCCGTCTTTGTTCAAAGTGGATCCTAAGTACTTGAAGGTGTCCACTTCATTAAGTCTTTATCCGTTTAGCCTGATGTTGGTTTCAGTGTTTTTGTAGTTATTACTGTCTTGCTCTTTTCTTTGCTGGTCTCCTCCCGAATTATTTCTGATATTTTTTCCAAGCTGGTGGCAAGCTGATGTAGTTCTGCTTCAGTGCTTATTAACAGGTCAATAACATCAGCAAAGGGCATGCTGGAAATGGGCTGTTTAGCAATGAAAACAGTGGGCTGTAGATCATGATGTTCACGAGTAGGATTCTGAAATGCACCAGGGTGAGGAGGAATCCTTGTGAAACAACCGCTGTTGACCTGCAAAAATTTTCCGATCTTGTCTTTCAAAACTGTGCTGCTTGTGTTTTCATACACACTCAGACATGCGCAATCAGGAAAACGCACATATCTACGGTGGTGGGTGGATAAAATGTCTGGCTTTGTTAAAAGAAAATACAGGAGGATTAGTTTATTATGATTTTATAACAAAATATTCACCTCTCAGATTCATACACTTATTGCAATGGTCTTTCAGTGTGTCTAAGCTCTGTAGAAGAACACATAAGGTTGTGCCTCGAACACGTTCATTCCCGACACCTTTAAAGGCAGGAATTTTCAGCACCCCCTAGTATTATTACCAGTTGGATACGATAGTTGATTTGTTGATCGGTTCAATCATGTAGATGGCATTGGTTTAAATGTTTATGATGGTGAACCGGTATTGTTGGTAATGTAGTTGGTCATATTGTTTTGCTAATTGCATGTTGTTACAATTTGGTCTGAACTCAATCCTCATAGGACTAAGATCAAGACATTTTTATTTAATCATTTATATACTCTAGGATACTACATTACATGTTTATATTTGAAATGGATGTGATTATCTACTTCATGTTCCATATTTCTGTTGTTGTTGTTGGTGATTGTGTTTGAGTTCATGACAGTAAAACACACACATACGCATACTTACATATTACATACATACATACATACATGCATAAATACATACATACATATGCATATGCATACAATGTAAAACTACGCAAATACAAGTTACTTTAAGAACGAAGTTAGCTACCGCATCCCGGAATTAATGGTCATACTTCACAGTCTCAGTCAGCGCGAAATCGCTTAAACAGAAGTAGCTCTAACGTAGATGTTTCCTCTATGTATGTACGTATATGTGTGCGTTTGTGTTTGTGTGATTATGTATCAGTTTGTCCCCAATCAGCGCATAACAACCGGTATTGTTTTGCATAACGCTCCATAAATTAGCGGTGCGGCAAAAGATGAATGATAGAATAGGTACCACGATTAAGAAATATAAGTCCCGGAGTGATTCCTTTAGCATAACCGCAGTCCATGACATAAATAAATAAAAGAGGAACGAGGGAAAAATGATATATTTAAGAGAGGATTCCACAGAGTTTCGGTCTAACGTATGTTACAAACAATGCATTTGTCGCCCACATATCTACAGTGAAAAACACTTTTCCAAGGGGCCCTGTTGTACTGAAAGCGAATCTACGTGACTGAAAGCGGAACAACTTAACACCACATCGGCCATACATATTTTTTTTATTATTATTATTGTAGTTGTGACAGGCATTGAACAATGTGTAACATGGTGAAGCACTGGTCGTTGAAGGTAGTAGTAGTAGTAGCAGCAGCAGCAGCAGCAGTAGAAGAAGAAGAAGAAGAAGAAGAAGAAGAAGAAGAAAAAGAAGAAGAAGAAGAAGAAGAAGAAGAAGAAGAAGAAAAGAAAGTAGGACTAAAAGAAGAAGAAGAAGAAGAAGAAGAAGAAGAAGAAGAAGAAAAGGGAGGAGGAGTAAGAGACGAAAAAAGAATAAGAAGGAATAGAGGGGAAGAAGAAGCTTGAATATTTGTATGGTAAGAAAAATAAAATCGTTTCCTTTGAAAGTTCTATTGCCTGAAAACGTGACAACTATTGGTTTAAATCGGATTTTTGGCCATTGTGAAATATAATTATTTTACGAAACCGACTTTTTAGCCGCAATTTGTGCGACTATTACCACATATACTATTGAAAATACGTTGCATTATTAGTCTTAAGAGCATTGACGTCTCTACATAAACACCTTGTGGCTACATAATGTCACATTTTCGGATGATGCTAACGACATAAGTTAGGTTCAGGAGATTAGTTACTATGGCTGAACATGTTATCATATCTACCCTGTAATGGATTTTGTTGTTTAGAAATGTCCCAGCTAACAGAGATTTAATATATAATGAGAAAATATTGCGAAGCAGATAACATTCTTGGGATTATACAGCCCCACTTTTTTTTTTTTTTTTTTTTTTTTTTTGCGTTTCGTAGGTGATATTTACAATAATTGAGTGCTGTTATAGGCGAACGTCACATATTTGAAAACCTTACTGAGAAGCTAAACGGTTAGGGACCTTAAGACTCATAATGCAGAAACGCACTTTCTAAGTGCACGATGCATTGCAGAAACGTTTAATCCATTCTGCTACTTTCTTCGAAAGAACCTTCCTCCATATACAAATATTTTATTAACAAAAATTAAATATGTTTTACCTGGGCAACTATACTTATATGAAGACTGTTCAGTATTCTGTCGGTTTCCATGAAATATATTTCCAGTTTTCAAAGAAGGAAAACGAATATCTCCCATGGAACGAACATGCGTCTTTTATTATTTTATTTCCTTTGTCAGTGTTCTCGGGGGCCAAACCGAGTACCCGAGGTTTGTTATTGGTCCATATGAGAGCGTATAATTACATCATGCAAGCCTCAAACCTATTAATGAATGCAGTGATAGCGTATTTTTTTCAATATTGACTTCACAAATTGGAAAAATTCATGAGGCAAATAATTGCAACCGCTTCGCATAATCTCCAATAATAATGATAGTGTTGTCTACTTACGTAGTTGCTACAAAATTAAAATGATACGCTTAAGAAGTTGGCATTATATAATATTCAATATCTCAAAAATTTGTTTTTCAAATTTCACTAAAGTAAAAAATGAAAAATTCTATCATCTACAGATGAAAGAATTATTCTGTATCCGAAAAGATTTTTACAGAGGGAAATTTTAAGTTATACCCAGCATCACAATAGCGAAATTTCGAGAGCATCAAGATCTCTTTTAGATTTTAGGAAGATTATACTGAGAAATAAAACTCTTCAGGATATAAAACGAAAATGTAAAATATTTTTGTTATATAGCGTAAAGCTTGATTTAGAAACCATACTACAATGTAACATCCTGCAGACAAAGAACACCACAATCAGAGAATTGTTTATCGGAAACCTGTGGAAAGCCAGATTGTATACATTCATATATACGTACGTTATATATATATATATATATATAATAATATATATTATATATATATATATATATAT
>NC_142946.1:15068781-15073781 GCF_046866305.1 Octopus bimaculoides | reverse complement strand
AGACACATGACAACTGAAGACAGAATGGGAGAAAGAAAAGTGAGACGCAGATACAAACAGCGTCATGCATAAACCCGTATACAAACCAACGAAAGATACACATACACATACTTAGAATGAAATGTGAAAAATACAGAGGTAAATAAGTAAAGAATTATAAATTATATAAAGGTTTCTCATACAAACACGTATACATACACAAATCACATATACAAAATATATAGAAGCGTGTACGAAACACGCACGCACACAAATACACACACATAGAGACGCAAACGCATGTGCAGATAAAGATACGTAGCAGAGAAAGACAGAATGGACTAAACAAAACATGATACACGTGGGATGGAAAGTCACTACAGATGCCACAGGCGTGTGACGAAAGATTTCCAGGCAATGGACATCAAATAATGAACAATTGAAGAACGAATATATAGTGCGTGTTTATTTAGTCACTCTCCACCCACCCAAAAACAAAGGACCAGTCGGAAATGTAACAATACCTTTTTCAGTACACGATTTCACATCAACAACCTTGCAAAAGAAATTCACAAACGTATAGAGTGGGTGAACAATAGACATTAAACATTGGTAATAAAATTCATATTCCTTTTACAAATTTATTGAAACCATGGTCTTTATTACACGAGAAATGGTAAGTAAATCTTCATATTTCAACGTAAGCGCCGGTGGCGTCAACCAGGTTCCTCAAACGGCCAGAGATCGAATGAACAACTATCTTAAGGACATCGTTGGAGAGACCATTGAGAACCTCCTGCATCTGTGTGTCCAAGTCCTCCAGTATGCGAGGTCTTGTCTTGCACACATTTCTGGGTCGATAAATCAACTACAGAAAACAGAAAAAAGTGCGAAAAGAGGATGTAAAAACAATTACTATTTGCTGCTTTGATCCGTAGATTTTAAGTACATTAGAAGTAAAAGAAAATATGTATAGATAATATTCGGCATAAAAATCGAAGTATTTTGGTTTGTGACCTGTATGAATTATGATTAACTAATATATTCACATGACGATCTACCAAATATAACTTTCTACTAGTCTCTGCAACAAAGTCTGGATATAAAATATATCGTGAACTTTGAGGTTATTATTAATTAACAAGCATTTTAAAAATATCCATATACATTTATTTAATACGGAAAACTTTATGTCTTCCAAATAATTTTCATAGATTTATAGCTTGCTAGTAGCTGTAGGCTTCAAGAATTTTCTAAGTGGATTTTATGTTTGGAAATACGACGAAGATATAGCATTGACGTGACGCATTTTGGCAAATTATTTCGCGAAGTATATTCCCATATTTTTCATAGTATGCTATACACGTATAAAGTATTCCATAAAGTAATGTGAGCTAAAAGTATGTCATTTCAAATGGAAATCTATTATAATAATGAAATTAATGGACAGAAGCCAAAAGAGAATGGAATTCGTAATAAATATTTTGATTAATTTTTGGCATCATGAGATATTATTTATCCTGTAAGGTATGAAAGTAAATACATTTTAAATCTCGCAAAAGTTCTAAAAATTCTTGGAGGTAACTCTAAATTATATATAAACATATATTTACTTCATTTCAGTCAGTGGATTGACATTAAATTACCGACATAAAATTGTTGGCATTTAAGTCAATGACTTGTAAGTATATACACAAAATTATTAAGATGTATTAGAGCTGTTTATTCTGGTTAACTTTAGAATATGCAATTTACTTCATAGTATAATTCTCGAAAAATCTATATGAAATTATTTTAAAGCGATCGCGGAGAAATTTATAAAGTGGAGATTGACCACATTAAATTTTGAGAATAATGTTTTATGTATTATGACAAATGATATCAACGTTCATGTAGCATATCTTTCAGTGGATTTAGACGGTTGAATCATACATTTTTCATATGTTTTGCCCTATTTCAACACTCAAATAATAAAATGCGTATAAGGTGTGTCTGGAAAATTAGATTTAGAACGATTAATGTGGTAAATTTAGATAGAATTTCTGAATAAAAACAGTTATAAATTATTTATTGTGATTGTTCATAGAAACACTGTATTCATGAATGTATATATGTGTGTATGTATGTGTGTGCATGTTTTTGAATGCGTGTATGTATATTTGCATGGAAATATACATGTTTATATGTGTTTGTTGTATATATATATATATATATATATATATATATATATATATATATATATATATATATATATATATATGTATATATATATATATATATATATATATATATATATATATATATATATATATATATATATATATATATATATATATATATGTATATATATATATATATATATATATATATATATATATATATATATATATATATATATATATGTGTGTGTGTGTGTGTGTGTGTGTGTATATGTGTGTGAATATATGTATGTATGCGTGTGCGTGTGTAAGTTATTGTACAAGCGCACACATACCAAACATGCGCACGTAAAACTCTCTTATCACTGATTTCGCTTAGAGGAAGCTTGTATGCGTGTATTATTTGCATGCACACAAATACTGGTATTGGACGCGGTTAATACTCGTCATTTATAACTTCAAGTTGACGGTAGCAAGAAGTATTCTTTGATGCAGTGTTTGTACAGTTGTCATGTTGAATATGTTAGATCGCCAGAAGTGATCGTCAGTAATTTTGAATCTTTGCTTGTTAACTGTCATCTTCTAGAATACCGAGTCTACGTTAGAAACAAATCTGTACCATTGGTATTGTATTTGTGTGATGTTATTTCTCATTTAATACATTCATTTCAGTGAATCAATCTTTTGCTGCAGATTCTCCACTGGAAACTATTTATTTTATTTCAACTCTAGGTTTTATTATGCTATGCTATGTGCTAAAATTTACGCCAATATATATAATGGTAATTGTTGAGGAAAGGAGCCAATGTAACAACTAAAAAAAAAAAGTTAATATACTGTTTCATATGAAAATTCTGCAGGAAGTGTCATTTAGAACAGGGACGATGCTACTAAAGGAGAAAAGCTTGAACAGCAGTATAAAAACTAAAAAGGGAACAACAGCGACGATGGTAATAATGACGAGATCGTCATCAACCATAGCAGGAACGAAGATAGGTAATTTCATTTTCACGTTATCTGGAATTAGTTGCTAAGTGATCGTTCAGGACGATAGTAGTTGTGTAGCGTTGCGTATTTATTGCCTAATACTTATCATAGAACACTTCCATGCGATCTCTCGCAATATCGGTATTCGTATTCAACAGGAGAGTCGTAGTTTTTCACTGTAGTTTAAAAAGTGAAAAGGAGATATCGTCTCAGTTTAATTTTCAGAATTTGATTTTCATACAACTTTTTGAAAACACGGTTTCAAATTATTTTGAATGTTCTACAATCTGTTCTGTCCAATATGTTTTACAAATAGATAAGTGAGTATTAAATTGTGATGATGAATGTTATCCACAGTTTTGCTAGTTTTCTTCCATAGAAGATTGTACTTCGAAATTTGCAATTTCAATTCCGCTAAAATTGTAGAAATTGAAATATTTTTTGCTATCCGAATCTTCAAAATCTCGACGATTGAACGAAATATATTGTTGAAGTTGTAAAGTGGTTTACGATTTGCTGGATATCGTTCGAGAAATATTTAACCACGACATATAGACGGCAGAAATTAGCTAATTATTTTTTTCACTTTGTGTTCAATAAATTTGAATTCAAATATAAAGGACCAAATGAAGAAAACATGATAATTTCTAATATATCATACAAATGGTGTTAAACTCAGTGAAGCTGATAGTAAAACTGTTCGGTAAAATAATCTAAAGAAAACTACATACTTCTCAAATTTATTTACAGTAATTCAAATATTGTTTGAATGTAACGATAATATACATACAGACATAGTTATATACTCCGCTGAATTTTTCTATGGTTCCATCGAATAAGCAATGCATAATAAATCCTATTTAAAAAAATGATATTATCCCCGAAATGAGAAGGCGAACATATTTCCTCGATGGAAACAAACAACTAGAGAAGATGACAACAGGTACAGTTTCAAATTCAAGTCAATCACCTAAGAAAAAGAGTATCTAGGGCCTTGTGAAAGGGAATTTTTGATCTTATAAGGGCGATATTTTTTTGCAATTCTACCAATGCATATTCCAGTTCACTGAATGAAAAAAAACTCGGACAAAATTGTCTGCCGTTTCACAATACAATACACTTGCATACGTGGACAAAATCTTATACAACTAGTTTGTCTTCAAACGTATCACAGATATATATAGAAAGGCGGATAATACTTTATACAAGGTGAATCTCGAACGAAGACGAATTGCAGCTAGTTTTAATGTCCGCGACAGGATAATTTACTCCACAAAAGTGTGGAGTAGAGTGAAAGCGTTTCAAGAGGCTAGGATAATGCATGCAAGACTCAATAGAGATTTAAAGAAGGAGGTTACGATCGAGAAGAGGATTCACAATGACCTTTATGTGTGCCCAGTTTGTGACAGACGATGCCTTTCTTCTGCTGACCTCAAATTTCAGTTGCCGTCACCAGAAAAAACGAATCTCCAACAACTATTCTGCCTATATGTCTATGAACTCTTTTCAGTCGCATGTATGCTATCATATAAATCTAACGAAGGCCTCAAAAGACAGTTTTAAGATCCACAAAGATCAGAAATTAACTGCAGCTCTTGGTGGCCCAAATCGTTTATACAATCTATGTGCCTGTCTTTTCAAAATATTGTCTGGTTTCAAAAGTCACATCAAACGCCATGACGGATCTAAGGTGTAGGTACAGGAGGTGGTCAAACTCTGCATAAAGAGTAGACAACTACCATATAATGTATGATGGGTTTAGTTCACTTGTGATGTAAGGTACGAGTAGGTACGCTAACTGCTATAATTGGTAAACTGTTAGGTTCCAATGTCACAGCTGGGCTGGAGCTAGGGATCTGCATCATGTTTCTGAGT
>NC_142946.1:15048781-15066281 GCF_046866305.1 Octopus bimaculoides | reverse complement strand
GGGAACAGTTGGACAGAATATGCTACTATGTTCTGACATACCAGCATCCGCATTTGTTACTCTCTGATATATTCCATCTCATTAGGCATCTAGACGACTTCTGACATATATTCCATCTCATTAGGTTTCTAGATTTCAAGGCATCGTAGGACGACAAAGTGAGAACTGAGACCTGATGAACTCCACTTCTATATTTCATTGCAACTTTTTTTTTTTCTCAGTTACATGTTCCTCCGATCTTGTCATCTGTCGTTATTAAGCGTATTGAATAAAATGAACTTCTCTTCTGTCTTCCCCCTCCCCTCAACGTGAAATACATACGGTTGCCTTGCATCATCTGCAGCATCTGCTTCATATCAGCACAGCCAAATCCAAGCTCCTAAATATCAATTTGTGTGATACTCACTATACCTCGGTGTACTTTCTAATTGACCATTTTTACATCTGTATAAAGTACCTTCCATACTTCATAAATTTCGACGATTGGCATTGGTAATTGTAATCAGCCACTTTCCCGATAAAAAATCTGAAGTGTTTCATATCCAGAGTAGGCCTAGCCACGTTCTAACGAACACATTGCAATTTATTCCGTGACTTGAACCCATTACAGATCGACTCGTATATTAAAAGTGCCCATTATATTTAATGCTTGCCTTATAGCTTTGAAGCATTAATTGCTGTTAGTCCATTCTCGACTTACTTTGTAATTTGCGAACTGCGACATCCTTCTGACAATTCCCTAGCGTACGCCGGAGGCTGTCAAAAGATTCTTATTTCAAAGTCGGAATGTTTTCTCTAGCTATTAAAAAAATGTACTTCTTTCTGCAACTCTCCAAATAAACACCACACTATGCGAATTTTTGGCTCTGAATTTTGAACAGGTCTCTGGCGCTTGTCATTTGCAAGCAACTTGCATTGAGGTCATACCAGTTGACAGCTCCGCGTAATCTGAGTATAGCAACGTTATAGGGCAAGTAGGAGAGAAAGAGCACTCTTTTGAAGCTTTCCTCTGAAAGACATTGTTGCGTACTGGACCTCTCACTAAGATAAATCCTCGTCTGCTCAATAAACTAGCTACTATGCTTCATCTAATATTCCTCTAGCCATTACTCATATTCACTTTTTAATCGTTCAGTGGTTTTCCATCTCCAGTGTGTCTTCGATATCGGCTATTATGGCATGTGCTTAATGTTAAATTAGGTCTGGCGAAACAACCATCGCCTCTTGCCGCTTCACCGGAACAGTTACATCAAATGTAGATTGGATAATATTCTTCTTTTCATCCCGCTACTTCACATTCATGGAATATAAATGTGCATAAGGCGGCGAACAGGTGGAAATGTTAGCACACTGAACGAAATGTTTAGCAGTATTTCGTCTGCCGCTACGTTCTACGTTCAAATTCCGCCGAGGTCGAATTTGCCTTATATCCTTTCGGGGTCGATAAATTAAGTACCAGTTACGCACTGGGGTCGATGTAATCGATTTAATACCTTTGTCTGTCCTTGTTTGTCCCCTCTATATTTAGCCCCTTGTGGGCAATAAAGAAATAAGAAACGTTAGCACGCTGGGCGAAATGATTAGAGGTATTTCGTCTGACTTTACGTTCTGGGTTCAAATTCCACCGAGGTCAACTTTGCCTTTCATCCTTTCGGGGTCGATAAATTAAGTACCATTTGCGTACTGGGATCCATCGAATCGACTGGCTCTATGCCCCAACATTTTTGTCCTTGCCCCTAGAGTAGAAAAAGAATATATATATATATATATATATATATATATATATATATATATATATATATATATATATATATATATATATATATATATATATATATATATATATATACATATTTTTTTCCGGTCTAGCCTTTTCTGTTTGTTTTCCTGTCTTGTTTTTTTCTCCGCCACTACATTCCTCCATGGCAAGGTTTAATTTGTGTATACAAATTTAATTTTCGGCCCATGGGAAGAGCCGTTTTAACGATGCATCCTACCCAGCTCTTCGAAACGCCGGTGTTAAAACGGGGGTAGCTGGTGAAGGAAAATGTTCTCTATGTGGCTTGTGTGTTTTCTTGTATACGTTTTGTTTGCAATGTACTGTACCCAGATATGCACCTATACATACAGGTGGATGTCGGTATGCACATACCTGTACGTATATATGCATATACTCATTTACTATTTGTTTTTACTTGACCGAACGCAGCGTCACCAATTTGTAAGTAGTTATCGCAACTTTATATTTTCCGACGCTACCCTATCTATTTCTCTTTCTCTTTCTCTTCCTCTATCATTTTCCCCCTCTCGTTCTTCCTCTGTTTACTACTACGTATCTCTCTTTACCCCTCTCGTTCTTCCTCTGTTACTTCTACGTATCTCGTTTCCCCCTCTCGTACTTCCTCTCTTCCTCTTTTCCTCTCGTTGCTCACCTATTCTTCTACTTCCTCCCCTTTTTTTCTCCCTCTACCACTGTCTCTCTTCCCCTTATACCGGCATGGTCACATACTTCCGGTCAATAATCATTTTCTTCCTTGGCTATCGCCGAGCAAACACGCGAACTTACTTCGTCCCCACTTTCAATTTCATACACACATAATTTTTCCCGTCAGGCCTTATAGCCTTTTCTGTTTGTTTTTTTGTCTTGTTTTTTGTCCGCCACTATATTCCTCCATGGCAAGGTTTAATTTGTGTATACAAATTTAATTTGCGGTCCATGGGAAGAGCCGTTTTAACGATGCGTCGTACCCAGCTCTTCGAAACGCCGGTGTTAAAACCGGGGTAGCTGATGAAGGAAAATGTTCTCCATGTGGCTTGTGTGTTTTCTTGTCTACGTTCTGCTTGCAATGTCCTGTACCCAGATATGCACCTATACATACAGGTGGATGTCGGTTAAGCACATACCTGTACGTATATATGCATATACTCATTTACTATTTGTTTTATATATATATATATATATATATATATATATATATATATATATATATATATATATATATATATATATATATATATATATGGTGGTTGTCTACTCCTTAAACAGAGTTTGACCACCTCCTGCACCTACACCTTAGCCCTTTCATGGCGTCTGATGTGGCTTTTTAAACCAGACAGTGTTTTGAAAAAACACCCACACAGATTGCACCTCTGATTTGCACTACCAATACCTGCAAGTAAGTGCTGCTCATTGTGGATCCTAACATGTTTTTTAAGACCCCCATTGGATTTGCAAACCCTCTGGCACACACCACATTCAAACGTGTGCACAGATATATAATCAGAATAGCTGGGTGAGGTTTGTTTTCCATGGGTTCGCAGGTGAGATTTGAGGCCAGCCAAGGACAGACATGGTCTGTCACAGACTGTGCACACAAAAAGGTCCTTGTCATTCACCTTCTCAGTCTTCACCTTTTTCCTTAAATGTCTCTTGAGCCCTGCTTGCATCATCCTGGCCTCTTCAAATGCTTTCACTCCACTCCACACCCTTCTTCGCCATCCAACTCGATCTGAAGCGAGGACTTCTATATCTGTTGGAGCCATTCCAATTGACCTCATAGCAGTCCTTATATATATATATATATATATATATATATATATATATATATATATATATATATATATATATATATATATATATATATATATATATATATACACATATATATATATATATATATATATATATATATATACATATATATATATATATATATATATATATATATATATATATATATATATATATATATATATATATATATATATATATATACACGTGTGTGTACGTACGTATGTGTCTAGAGGCAATTAGTCATGTTTTTTGATTGAATGTCTATTTGTCATTGTGAATAAAACTTATCAAATCTATTTCCCTTCTCATAAATCACCTGACATGGCATTAAAGGCATATTCACTTAATACGTAAGGTGTTAGGATTAACACCAAATGAACAGGCATTCATGTCAGAAAATATGATATTTAATCAAGTTGCAACGGGTTCAGAAGCCAACTACTGCCATGTTTTATTGATGAAAATGAATAACCCTTTAGAAATATTATTATGGCAGCTGACAATTATAAGAACCATGTTTATGCCGGAAAATTACATTAGCATTTCTGTAAGCACAGCAAAAAAAAAGATAACGAAAACAAATGTCAATATCTGACAAACTCACCATCAAAAGTAATCTATCAAGCATTTACATGCTTCTGTTATGTTTATTTTATTGCAGGTCACCAGCGTCTCTAGATATTAATGGCAAGAAAAAAAAAAAAAAAAAAGAAACACAATATGGCATGAATTGAATTATATATACAAACGATCTACAAAATTGATTACCTTCAACAAACCTGGTGATTGGTATTATAATTTACTGTATATCAATTAAATACAAACCGCTGTTAAAACTCATACGCTTAGCCATAAAAAGGATGAATATATATATATATATATATATATATATATATATATATATATATATATATATATATATATATATATATATATATATATATATATATATATATATATATATATATATATATATATATATATATATATATATATATATATATATATATATATATATATATATATATATATATATATATATATATATATATATATATATATATATATATATATATATATGTATGTACGTATGTATACACACACACACACACACACACATATATATGTGTAAAAGTGTGTGTGTGTGTATGAGAATCAGTATGTTTATATACATAGGTTAAGCATACATTTAGACACGTATACGTAAGCACACGAACACATGGAGACACAGACACACAGATACACAGACACACAGATACACAGACATGTAAATACATATTAAATATGTACACACATACATCTATACAGGCACACACACACTCACATCTATCTATTTATCTATCTATCTATCTATCTATCTATCTATCTATCTATATATATATATATATATATATATATATATATATATATATATATATATATTCTTTTATATATGTCCACACACACACACACACATATCTAGAGTGAGTGTGTGTGCCAAACTAGGAATAAACTGAATAAAACATTGCATTATAGTTAATTATGATAACGTGAAGCAAATAAATGCCAGCTTTTGAGGAGCTGTAGGGAAATTTAAAATACATACATGCAACCGCCCGATCTCTAATTTGCGCTCATAAATTATACTGCGTAAAATGATATTTTAAGATTTTCCCCAGTATTTCATCAGTTAGATCTTCCTGCAATAGGGGTCTTGCAACAACAGAGAGTAAAGCGGAGCATGTGTACAGATGGAAGTAATAATATTCGTAAGATTGATATTGTGATACTTAAAAGGAGGTAATTCGAATCTTGTCTGTCTGTACATCGTTCTGTTTCTTTGTAAGTATATGAGGTGGAACCTATTACTTGTGCTCAGTCGATGACCACGCTCCGAGAAACCATAAATATACCAAGGGTTTAAACAGACATAATTCATATAGGGTCCTTTGTATGTATTAATTTTCAGTGGTTTTCGTCGAAAGAAAATGTAATAAGTAAACTTGAACAAATGATAGACTTTTAGAGATAGCTCTCTTTATCTAAGAGTTGTTCCTTAGTTAATTTATGTCTCATAAAAGAGATAATGTGTTGTGCGTATAGTTCACTACCTGTTGATTACATTATGTTAAGTGAAAACAATAACTTAACATCAGACTCAGTTACATGATAGCTATAACTATTTGAGTGTTCGAAGCATGAAAAGATCCAACAGATTTCAGGGACCTTTAGGTTCTATGTATCCAACTAACAGGTATAATGGCCTCAACTTCATCGTCTACAGAGACGTATTATTCTAGGATTATACAGAACAACGTGAAAGGAACGAGATCAACACAGATAAACATCGTTCAACCTAATACTCTTAAAATCAGCCGAGCTTTTTTCTTGAAGATATATTCCTACTAAAATTGTATAATCGAAGGAACAAACGTGAGATGAGGAATTGCCAGTTGCAGCAAAAATTCATGGTATCGACCATACTATTGGCTGCTGTGATACATTACTGGTCACAATGCACTTCGCATCGTTTCAACTTTCGAATGATGTCACTGAGCTGGCTAGATGATGAGACAAACATTCCCCCTGATGAGAAACCTGGTTCCTCACAGGATTAGCCGTTAGTGGAAAATCTTCAAGTTCGCAACAATGCAAGCCTTCGGGTTTCTTATACTATTTTACTATTTTACTTGTGTCTGACATTAGATTGGGGCCATGCTGGAGCACTGCTTTAGAGGATCTTAGTCGAAAAACTCGACCCCAGGACTTATTTTTCCGCTATGTTACAGGGATATAAATACAACAGTATTGACGGGACAAACACAAACACACATGAATGTTCATACACACACGCATATGTGTACGACGGGCTTGTTTCGGTTTCCGTCTACCAAATTCATTCACAAGGCATTGGTCGGCCCGAGGCTATTTTAGAAGACACTTGCCCAATGTGCCACGTAGTGAGATTGAACTAGGGACCATGTGGTTGAGAGGCAAGCGCCTTACCACATAGCCAAGTCTGCGCCTATACTATACTTAATCAGGCACTTCTCTTGACATCACCCTACAGCGAATCACTGATATATTGTTTCCACAGCGCCTGCGATCCGGACTCGATTTAATGATATGTTTATGGGACATGTTGAGAACTTAGTGGAAAACAAAATGTCGATAAGTGCTTCAAAGTGCAGTGATGCCTCAAACATTTACAAATAAGCACCTAAATCGACAGCGTATTCATGATATTTGTTAAATCGAGGGTAAAATATATTAACTGCAATATAAGGCTTCTGCTTGGTATAGTGCCTTCAGATAATGTGAATAAGGTGTCGCTAAGTGACAAGTTACATGTCATACCATCCCTGAATGTAAATAGAATATGATTAAGCCCATTGAACTTAGCTAACTGAATCAAATATAAGTTTTATTTTATGTTTTAGTAATGACTAACTGCTTGAAAGTTTACGGTTTTATTTCATGAGCAAGAGCGGATTCAGTATTATTTCTATATAATAAATAAAACTACATAAAACTGAACAGTATTTAGCTGTTGTGAGTGTATTCGTTTCCAGCATAAACATATTTGCCATAGGAAATGGCAAATCAAATATTATGACAAGTTTAAACAGACCAGCTGCAAGATACATCGAGTTTTTTTGGTAAATCCAATAATTCTGGTTTGTAGTATAGGCACCAATTCAACATCCTAATCATTATATATATATTCAATAATCTCTCTCATGCTCTGCCTATGCAGTACGTTTACTCTACTGGGGAACATAACTGGAAATACTACAAACTTCTATGCCTTTGAATTAGTTTACAACCATAATACAAACAAAACTATCAACTACGTTTTAATAGACTACGGCTAACAATGTTAATAAAATACGATTTTCTTTATAGTTTCAGGAAAGTCTGCGTAAATCTTTTCTGTTTCTGTTTTGCGGTTGAAATACGCTACCACATGTTATCGAATATCAGCAGTGATGACTGGAGGCAGTTATCTCCCTTAGACTGCATTTTCTGTTATTTGTTGTTCCCTGAATTGTTGTTCGTGTTTAACTGCAGCGCAACCTCTTTGATCAGGCCGATGATCAAATGAGTTTCAACTGTGACCCCTACATTAGTTTACATATCTCACCGTCTACATGAACGAAGTTGTCAATAATTGGTTTCCACAACGCAATGGATTGCTATTTGAGATAAAAACTGTTGCTACGTTTAGGGTATCGAGCGAAAGAATTCATAGTCCCTCCTTCTAGATGTTATAGCGAAATTTGTTGGAATTATTTATTATAAGTACGTACACTGATTATATTTTATTAGTTTTCATCATAGTCTAACATTATTTAATCGGAGTTGCTGTTAAATGGATGGTTTTATGTAATTCATTACGAATTAGCAACGACTGTTACGACAATATTTTTCAACATCAATAAATGTAAAACAACAAACATAATTTATTTTCCTGGCGAGATCCAATGAGATCATTGACATTATATTATTCAATTTGTATAATATTTACTCTAAGTGGTTCATAGAAAGGTTGTGAGATTTTTCATAGTAGTCTTTCAGTCAGATGTTACATAAGAACAGGAATCATATCCTCCAAAATCAAAACATTACAACTTACTTTCCCTCCCTTCACGTCTCTTCAAGGATCTATCGGTTATTACTGCTTTTAATAATTGAAAATATCAATTCGACGTAAATGGACATGAAATTGCCTTTTAATTTTTTTTTAACCTATTCTGTTGCCTTTCCTTACTCCTCTCGCTCTTTCCAGCAATCTCAAAATCGAGCTATTTTCTATCTTCTCTTTGTAATTATAATATGATGGTGTGGTACTATAGGTTTTGGATTCTATCCTGTTCCTAAGTCAGAAGACTAAGTGTCTTATATTATTCTCTTGGCACACATCTATTCTGAGAAGAATGCACTAACACAATACTTATCGACACTTCTATAACAAATGGTCTTTCCACCCTCACCTACAAAACGTAATATATTCTTCCCGATATCCAATACAGAGCTCAACTCCGGGGCACGATGGTTGATTTATTGAGATCATGAATAATTTTGCATCTATATTGAATATAAACGACATATCGCTCGAGTTTCTTGAAAATATTGATCACCAGTTCATACAGTGCTCTGAAGGTGGTTATTATTCAGAGGTCAACGTCATACTAAATGCATTTCACGACGATTCTCCTTGACCATGGGTTTAATTACCGTGATTAATATTTTGTGCGCATTTCCACTCCACTCCACTCCACTCCGCTCCTTACTGGGCCATATGCTATCTTTCAACGAGAGTACGTATGTAGGGAAGATAGTTTGTCAATTGTATTAATACTAGACTCATTCTAGCGTCGAATGATAAAATAGAATGTTAAATATAGAAAACAGCATTTGAACACTGAATGTAACACCCCGGAAAAGAGAGACGATGTGTTATTTTTGCTCCCGTGTCTTAATAATTGAACCAATTCATAAAACCTTATAGGCTCTTCATTCATTCAAATATATAGACTGAAACGAATAACCTTTTTTCAGAACTTACAAAGTATAAATAAATATTTATGTATATTTTATTGAGAGAGGTGAGAAAATGTCACCAAGAATATACACGAACGCCTCGTATTCAGCGTTAAACTATGAATTATATGAGAGCTAAAATGGCAATGATAAATGACAGGAAGACCAATCTTGATACCGTAAACTGTACTAAAATTATAAATGTATTGAAGATTTGTTTAGGCAATAGATTCACATATTCTTGAGATTCAAGAAATGTGTCATAACTACAAATTAGAATAACTGATCTGTTTATAATACTATCATTGTTGTCGATAGCTACATGCATTTCCCTTATTTTAATGCTCTGTGTTCATTGAATAATTGACTAGATGATTGATTGATGACAGTTGAACTTTTATCCGTGAAATATGTATTGTTGAGCATTGTTAAAAACAATTTATAATTTATTCGTAAAATAATAGAGAATGACTGCAACTGTCAGATGAAATCAATATCTAAACGTAAAACCCACTTCTGTAAATTGAAGAACAATTTTATTCTCTGACTTGGCAGGCTTGTCACAGATTTGCAACATATATGTTACTTTACAATCGATATATCTAGAGTATAACATAAATGTATTCATATACACACACACACACACACACACACACACATACACACCCACACCCACACCCACATCCACACACACACACACATATATATATATATATATATATATATATATATATATATATATATATATATATATATATATATATATATATATTCACTGACACACTTCTATATAACTGTCTATGTATGTACGTAAGTAAGCGTGTGTAAATATGTGTTGATGTAGACATTCACTATTGAAAAGTAAGCAAATATTTTAAAGTAAAATACAGTTTGTTTCACTTTCCTTGAAACATTCGTTTTTTTCTAATATCACGACATCATGAATTACACATAATATGTATTGTCTTTATATACACACGTGAATATACAAATTATACAACGGTTCATGTCCAGGCTCATTGAACTAGCTAGAGGTAGTAATGAAATCTTCCATAAACATTTTTTTTCATTTACGAAATACAGCGGTGTCTATGTATGCTATGTAACAACATTTTAAATGCTTGAATAAAATATAGCATACACACAGCGGAAATAGATCAAGCTACAAGGATGATCTCGGGATAAAATATCAGTTTCAAATCTGAGACAAGGCTAGCAAGTTTGTGCGGGAGGATAAATCGATAACATTGAACCTAGTGCTCTTATTTAACTAAACCCGAAAGATTGAGATGCAAAAGCACCTTCGCCGGAATTTGAACTCAGAATGCTCACAGATTGTTAACACGGACGAATTGCTGCTGAGCAGTTGCGCAGCGTGCTAACCATTCTACCAGAATACCGTCTTTTTCAGGATAAAATATTAATTGAAAAATTTTGTCACAAGGTCAGCACATTTAGGCGAGTGAGTCGATAACATTGAACACCCGCAGTGTTCAACGGATATTTATTTTTAGCGAAACCGATAAATTAAGTGTAAAGTCGACCAAAGTTGAATTTGAACTCAGGTCGTAAAAAGGGACGAAATGTCACTGAGTATTTTGTCTGGCGAACAATTCTGCCAGCTCGATGCCTTCCTCGGGATGAAATATTAACAACGTTAATGTCAGTAAAGACAACAAGTATGACATATACAAGAATAAGAGTAGTAGTAATATATTCGTAGTGGACAGCAATATAACCTTTAATTTGGGGGTTGTGTCATGCAGAACATTTAGAGCGTTGACTATCGTAAAAATCCATTTTACTATTGCCACAAGGCCTGGTATTTTGGGTGAATGGGATTGTTGATTTTACTGATCCCAGTAGTCGATTAGTACTTATTTCATCAAGCCCGAAAGGATAAATTGCAAAGCTGACAACCGCGGAATTTGAACTCTAAGCGTAAAAACGGACGAAATGCCTCTAAGCACTTTGACCGGCGTGTTGACGATTCTGCCATCTCACTGCCTTAGGTATTCATAAAGATATTTCTACTCCTTTTGAAGTCACCTTTCGCAAACTTCTGTTATCACTTTGCCTACAGGGGTGATAATATATATGAATATTTGCACATACATACATGGATATACACCCATACATCAGCTCACACTATCACACACACACGCATGCATGCATACGTTATATGTTGACTAGTTGGATAAATGTCGTGATTCAGTAATAAATATTAGAATACAAATTATATCTTTCAAAATCAACCTTAGATATTGAAAGTAACTGTCCTTATCTCCCTTTTCCGAGAAGTTATTACAAAAATATTAGACAAAAGAAAATGAAGGCAGAATATACTTTATTTCATCAAGTTTACTGTTTCACGCGTTAAATTAATAGACCACACAGTTAGTAAGAGGAATGTTATAGTACATGTGATCTTATAGCTAACAGTATCATCTCAAGTAATTAGAGATGATCTGTTTCGACATTTTAGCTGTATACTTAGCCGAAATACGTAATTAATGAATTTGCAGTGAGGAAGGTCATAAATAATTTTGGGTAGAACTTTTCGCCAGAGAGATATATTTCCGGGTGGTTAAGGAAACACAATGGGGAAAGTGAGAGGAAACAATAAAGAAAACGTGAAGTGTATGAGATGGCAATGAGAATAAGATGTCAGAAAATGAGAATAAGAAGTCAGAAAAATCCACCTGATTACCTCCCCTGCCTGGGGATAAATTAGGAGGGGAGGTGGTAAAGTTCAGCAGAAACACGACAGCAAAGAATAGAGTATAAATGAAGCAGATGTGGACTTCTAAAACAAGGTTCCATATTTGAAAAACAAAAGATTGATAAAATGAGGTCAGATGTGGAGCATAACATTTTAGATGATTCCTATGTTTAGTAAACTCAGCTTTTAAATATATCTGGTTAAAATATTATTGAACTGTATATACACTTTAAACTTTTGTTTAACTATATTTAATTAAACATTCAAAATAAGTTGGTAAGTGAGATTAAGTATCACCTACCAACATATCTTGAATAATTTCTTTTTTATTTTGTTGTGTCGACGCCCCCAAGCGAATAGAGTAGGCTCGACCAAGACTTATAAATAGAGGTAGTCTGTCCGTGGTAGGAGTTGAGTAGTGGTCTGACGGTCGAATGACCGTTGAGTAGCTGCCTAGTAGCAGTCGTGCAGAGATCTTCCGAAGGTTCTAGATATCTGCAGCTTGAGACATAACATATTTAATTAATGATAGTAAATTTGTTATATTCTTATCTATATTTATTGTATATCTTTTATTGGTGCTGCCATTGGTTCGCAGCCACGCCGCCGGTCTTGAATACTTTGGTCACTATATTTCTTTTTGTCCTATACTTTTCTTTGCTACAATCTATTGCTAATTTGTGAGTTGCGTAATTGCTATATCAGTTTACATGCCCTGGTATGCATTTTATGATATATATTATCGGCATAGTATTTCTTAATTTCATATTTTCGATAACCAATTTTCACTTGTGCTACGTATTTTGCAGTTGTCATTTCTCGAAAACTTTTTTTCTTTTGCCTGACTATAAAACTCATTTTCTCTGCGCTTGCTTTCGACTTGAACCTGTAAATTTTATAATGATTGCAAAGCTACAGCTACATTTAAATGAGTAATTTTTTCAGGACACCATCGTTTATTACATTTCGCTGTTAATTTTTATTAATCCACGTCATTGATTGAAGTGGGGAGAGGAGGAGAGAGAAGACAGTGGGAAGGATAGATAGAAAAAGGAGGAAGGATGGGTGGTAGAGAGTTTTTTTCCTCCGTTATTTAACATGTTTATAACGTCGTCACATGATTGGTTGAAGGGAAAACCAAAGACCGAAACAAAAAGGAGTGTATTAAGTCTATAAAATTGTGCATAAAGTATATAAAGTGTATATATAAAGTACATTAAGTAATCATTGTATTCAAATTTCTTTCCCTTTTCAATAATTAGCAGTTGAGTGACTGTCATTTGATACAGACACACCACAAGCTAGGCTTTCAGGAATTTTGGATAAATGTTTCAGAAATAACCCAATAAGATTTCGAATAATTCCGTGAAATATCCGCGGGTTCCACTCGTAAGAAGTAGCTACTATATTCTACATTGCTATATAAATGTACAGTATCAGCCACCGGTTTCAGTCAAACATTATCTCTTCTGCTACGAGTCATAGCTTATGAATCAAAAGCAGTTAGATAGAAATTGTATAGAAAATTTCCAATGGGTTTTACAGGACTTTAGTTGCGTTAAATTCTACTAAGCTATTTCTGCCTACGAATAAGTATAAAAGTACACGTGAACTTGTAATGTTCAGCTACTTACAATTTAACTGACCTCGCGTCATCGTTGAATGGTGAAAATGTAATACAATCCAAATTTGTTATACGTCGTTACTAAATACTAATATCTCACATCATTTTGTCGTATTTTTCATATATCTATCACATCCTCATCGCATTGGCGTTCTTGTACAGCCAACGGACACATAGTTTACTTTCAGAAATAATGACAATTTCTTCTTCAATATATAACGGTAGACTATTAAATGTGACAATTTCAGTAAATAAATTCGGTGTTTTATTATTATCTTTTCACAATTCTTATTATAAGTTTCAAATTAATAAGTTTATAAATGTTTTTTTTTTAAATTCTATTCCGTGTAATGATGACTACAGTCTGGCCAGTAACAGAGCACTTTAGGTTAAAAGCATAATTACATTACAATATATATGTATGACAGAATAATTTTAGCGCAGTCAAGTCATTCGTAGTTTTACATTCTCTAAATTATAAAATAAGAAACTTGTAGATAGTTCCATTAGATATATTTTCCACAAAATGATGTTTATAGAACTTGGCACCTTGATTAAACTTCACTTGTAATAAGTTGTCATATTTATATTCCCTGTTATATGCTTAAGTCTGAAGTTAACTTTAATTTAGAGGTGTGACATTTAGTACTTTACAATATCTAACAGTGTTAAGTACATATTAAATTCTACGGGATGTAACAAATTCGTAGTATATTTTCGAAGAGATGTAAAGTATTATTCCTATTCTTATATTTATACGTTTCATAAAACTTCGGCCTTGTTGGAGCAACTCCTTGCATGGTTATTCATATAAATTGACAGCAGTACGTACATATACACTGTATGGTAGCTGTTCTATCGGTATCTTTGCTAAACTCCTACGTTAAAGGAACGTACACAAACCATCAGAGGTTTTCAAGTGGTGGAGGAGTAAGTGCTGAACTATTTGCGAAAGTGTTACTGGAACAGAAACCACACATATCGAAGGCGAATTTCTTAACCACACCCAGCAGAAGATAATGTACCAAATTCTTTCATTAAAATTTTGAGGTGACGTAAGTGCGTGATTGGTGTATGCAATACTGTTTATATTCGTTTATGCATAGAAGTATGCCTGTAGAACTGTATGTGTGTATATACATATATAGGTACACGGGGACACCTGGTGGTCACTAGTATGGATATCACCATAAATGTAGATTTGAATGCACGCTAAAGTTCTCGGATATTTTACACATCTTGATACTGCCTTTGATAGCTTGAAAATACTTGTGTTTGTGCATCAATTTTTACATTCGTGGGAATTTATGGTTGCTATTGAATTTGTTATCATGTAAATACACCATTAATTGAATTGAATTAGAAAAGTATTTTGCGGTGTGTGTTACTGCAGATAGCTCATCAGTTTGGCTTAGATATTTTCATTTTCGTTTAGCGTTAACATTACGTTGACAATTTCTCGACAAGTCATTTCAGCTACTCTGCATGATTACTTTTCTGTGTCCCAGACCAATGTTCGTGGTTTGATAAGCTTGCATTTTATTCAAATTGACAGGAGAATTTCTTCGCAATACTTTTAAGCTACGTGTGGTGTAACTCGCTACAGCACTGAAGATTTTGATGTTTGACTCCTTAGGATTCTCTCTTTTATATATTTAATTGTATGTACTAGTGTCTTTGGTAGGCCAAATACCGACGACATATATGAAAAGGTAATTATAATGTAAATGGCATCATCTATGTCAATTCCACGGAACCCCCAGTGATTGTTGCATCGAAGTGATTTACCTGTTCCATTACCACATCGTACTATGTGAGGACAAATATTCGGTGTGAAAACTCAGTAAAGTTTAATCTTATTGGGTAAGCTTTTTAGAATGATAGCCATCAATGACATTTTCTTGTTATGTGTGCAGCTTGTGTTCTGATAACACAATGTTAGAGAGTTGTATAATACCTGTAAATGTATATCGGTAGTCATATGTCGGGGACATAGTTCTCAGTACCTATGTTCCAACAAACACGATCGTATGAGATTGATTTATGGGGAGGTAACCCACACCTAGTTGTCCACAATTGTATGTTTCTATATACGTGCATCTTTATGATAATAACATGTCTATATGGTGTATATTCCATTAAAATTCTTAGAGCGCTTGTTATATATATTTAAAGTCAATAATGCTTGCTATTGATTCATCGAATATTGTTGAGGTCGATAGCGAAATATGTCTACTCGAAAAGTGCTCTAGTCGATAAGACATATCACATACAAATTACTTACTTCATTACCAAGTCTTTACATACATATCTGTGTCTGTGCTTGTGTATGTTCGTGTATGTCTGTGTGTGCGTGAACGAGTGAGTTTAAGTGTGTGTAAGGCTGGGTGCATTGGTGGTTGGGTCGTGTTAATGTTTTTCACCAATATATCGAAAATCAAAACATCTCTCATGTTAGGCGTCTATACATTCTGTAGAATAAACTTTAACAATAATATTACTTCGAATGACCCTTCATGTTTTGCATTAACTGGCTTATCCGACCAATGGAATGAGCCCAAAATGCCAAACTTCAAATTAACCTCAAACAATATATCTATATAATTATATATGTGGGTGTACATAGATACATACATACATACATATATAAGGAGGTTTTCTCGTACGTGTGGGACATGAAACCACACCTCTTTTTACGCGACCCAGTGTGCTACCGGCAGACACACGTACATATATTCTTCTACATATGCATATACATGTGCGTGTGTGAGTGTGTGCATTTCAATATTGCGATTTAAAGAATGTTAAATATGCTTACAATTTATTCTGTAGTTCCAATTTCTATAGAATCTTTACAGTCTACAAATTAATCATATCTCAACCCGGCAAATATGTGATCGGTTGTGATTACAAGCTGGAGAACGGCAACATAATGATCTACGTATAATAACACATATAAAATACGCTTATCGTTGTATTCTATTATATGTGCTTCTCTAAGTGAATGCATATAGAAAGTAAACATATTTCTCAGCGGCATCCTCTATATAAAGTATTGGTTTTCAAATGCATTAAACACACACACATACACACAATTATGTACGTGCGTGTATATATATATATATATATATATATATATATATATATATATATATATATATATATATATATATATATATATATATATATATATATATATATATATATATATATATATATATATATATATATATATATTATGTTTCCGATACTAGCGTTGCTTCTAATGCATATATAAATCTATTTTTTCCGTATTTGTCATCGTGGCGTTCAATCAAAATGTTATAAAACTATTCATATACAGAAAACCTTAACCCTATCGAGTTTCCCCTATCGCGGTTCACCTATCGCCGTTTATTATTTAAGCTTACACCGATTCCTGTGTGGTGTTGTTCTGCATTTAAAATGAAATATATATAAAAAAAATATAAGAATAAAAAATAAATACAGTAGAGTACTGTTTCTACTTCCGGGATTTTCAGACTGGCCATTTAGTTCTAACCGACTTTGTTCAGGTACTTGGTGTTGAGAATCCACAAAAATCGCAAACCATTCATATCTATCGCTTCTGAACGAGATGTGTACGGAGTTGTCTCGCACGTCTGTGACTTTCATCAAGTCTCTCAACACCAGCCTTTCCTCAAAGCCTATTAAAATTGGCGTTATTTTCTAGTTCTAGTTTAAGTCCACCTCCAGAGTTATTCCCTCCACTATTACCACGGATGCACGCCTTCCCAGGTAGATAGGAAGGAGTACTACCTCGTCTGTCTTTATGGAGGTCGCAGAATGATACCGCCTATCGCCTCGATAATAAACCTTACCTGAACTGTCGCGAACTTCGACTCTCTGGCAAGGTAGGTAATGTCCTGCCAGATGGGTCTTAATGCTTTTTTTCTATTTGTATTTTTTTCTTTCCACTATCCCCCACACTTCTTGAATTTCGGGTTATATGTACTGTATGTGATATTTCTTTCCTTGATAAATCTTGTGTTGTCGTTTGTGGGTGACACCTTCGCCT
>NC_142946.1:14988781-15043781 GCF_046866305.1 Octopus bimaculoides | reverse complement strand
AATATGTAGATGGCATTTAACATCGATCAAATAACATTCTCTGACAGGGAGTCTTTGAGGTTAAAGATTAAAATTTGGTGCAATTGTTCAGTTCATTCTTGGAGAAAAAGGATATATAGTTTGTTTTTTTTGTTTTTGTTGTATAGCATTCAATGCATACTGGATCAACCAATGGTATATCCTTTGTTGAGAAATACAATTATCTAATTATAACTAAAGGGAATGCTTGAAAGAGGGAAATATTATAACTGAAAACAAATAAGTACAAAAGAAATAAGTTTAATGTAATGATAAAAGGATTGAAAACATCTTATGCGGGTTTAGTGTTGTATAGCGGCATGAGTCACTAGTTGACTGATTCTTTACAAGCATGAACTGAATTCAGAAAACTTGTTAGCTAAATATCTAAATAGATTTATCTTGATCTGCCGAATAGTAGTAAAGCTTTGATATTTATACGTTTGCTAGCTAATATAATTTACATTACAGAGTGTCTACGTAATTTCAACCAGGTTTACTTGTTCAAAGTAATTAATTGCAGATGTACAAGAAATACAATTTCATATCGATCTTGTAATTTCTTATTCGATAAAAGAATCTATGATAATAATGCAAATGGCGTGATTCTCTTGATTGTGATACGCTTTCACGCGGATACCTAATTGTAGCTGTATGTTATTGGAAGGTTATGTATATTTCCGATACGCTTTATCACTAAAACCCTTCTTTGTAGGAACATATTAAATAACATTCTCTTGCTTTTTAACGTTCATTTCATCTGAAAATATAAAGAAAAAAAGTAACTATATTTAACAGAAATATCGAAAAGGTTAATCAAGAAAGCATGGTTAAAAGGAAAGCTTGTTTTAAACTTGATTCTATAAAACGAATAGTATTTCATTTTTAATATTGTTATAGTCATGTACTCGAGTAATGAGACTCTCGAGTGATGGCAATGTTTATGTTCAAATAATTGTCAAAGTACTTCTACATCTTGAATATTAATGCTGATTAGATTGCTATAAAGAGCAACAACTATATATTGCGTTGATATAAATAACATTCGCAAGCAATATAATAGGATGACACATATCCACGTGCACACACGGATAGAAACGCACATATACACACAGATAGGCAGGTACACATCTCTCTAGTAGTTGATGGGTAAAATGCTACATGTGAATCTCTACTTTCTTAAGTTTTGGAAGTTTTGGAAGTCGCATACACTTACAGTCAAGAGTATGTTAGGAATCCATCCCAACTCATATATGCATTTTTAACACAACAGATGCGTAAGAAATATTTTTATCGGACGAATATTGCAGTAAATCTGTTTTGCAGTGTAACTACATTAAGTATGATAAAACAACATAACTAATCTAATACTGTTCCTTTTTAATAGAACCCATATTTATTTAATACCATTGAATATTCATTCACTTTTTTCCTATATCGGTGACGACATTTTTCGCCACACCATGCACATGGTTGTGAGAACATGCAAAAAAGGAAGTCAAGCGTAATACCCATCTAACGATCTCATTAGTCTCCGCTAGGACGATTTCGACTTCCGTCTGCTTCCAATTTATGAATTTTTTTTTTTATAAGAAAATTCCATAAGAGATATTTGGTCGAGAACAATGCTGCAGTAAAATCGCTATGGGCGTGTACCTAAATATTGTATGATATCTATCTATCTATCTATCTATCTATCTATCTATCTATCTATCTATCTATCTATCTATCTATCTTTCTATCTATCTATCTACAACATGAAGCTAGATAGGAAACCATTAACAAGAGATAAGTTGATATTTGTAGAATTCCCTACAGAAATAGAAATCTGATTATCGAATCCATAGTAATATCACAACACTCCAAACAAGCTATAGCATACACAGCCGAAGCTAAAAATCTGATGACGCATAGCACGAAAACTCTACGAGCAAATGAAGCGGAACGGGGAAAATCAGTACAAATATACGTTGTCGACTATCAAAGGGGGCGCACCAAAGCCAGACATGACTTAATCTCAGAGGACGAATTTGAAATAACCTAAGAACATTACGACAAAAGTTACAGTGTGGAACTTATCCTTTCAAAGATACACAGATACAAAAATCTTTAGGAAAAGATCAAATTAGAAAATTGTCGTGATCTCAATATCTGTTTTAAAATGAAGCTGTTCTCCATGTACGCTAATATGTGCATACATAATTATACACACATATGCGTATAGATATATATGTGTATAAATTAATATATGTATTTATGTTCGCATATATGTATCTGTCTGTCTGCCTGTCTATCTGTATGTGTGTGCGAATGTGTGTGTGTGTCCATATATATATATATATATATATATATATATATATATATATATATATATATATATATATATATATATATATATATATATATATATATATGCATACATAAATGTAGGAGCATAAAGATCAAAGTGAAATTTATATTTTGTGATAATCAAATATATTTACATGCATCCATACGGGATAGGTTTTTAATTTTGTACCATCCTCTCTTATTTGTAGCATGTCAATATTACGCATATACAAAGCAAATCGCGTTTTCTGGAATGCCTTGAATCTGTATGAATCGATATATCTAATTAGGTATGCACGAAATGCAAGCGAGTTAGAAATATCGTTATCAATTTCAAGGAGAAAATAATTGGATAGCTATATTTCACTGAGTATGCATTCATATTTATTGATGATGTAGTGAAAGTTGGTTTGCATAATTGTGGCAACTATGTACACAGACATTTTTCTGTGTTGTGACTTTTCTTATCATGTTGAAATTTCTCTTCATAATTTGCATGTCTTTATATTTGTATCTTTTATGTTTTTAATATTCCATGTATCTATGGATGTTTGTTTATATCTATTCCTATGACAAGTACTCTCTCTGTCTGTATGTCTCTCTGTCTCTTTCTCCCTCTCTTTCTAACTGTCAACTATCTAATCATCTGAATTACAATTTCATGTATTACAATTTTATTAATATTTAAATTGACGTTTTTTATGCATTAATTTGCATTTATATAAAGCAGATGTACTTATATCCGTCTGTCGCAGCTTGACTATCTGTCTGTGAAAATCTTCCAATATTTCCACATGTCTCCATGCCTATCGCGTACGTTTATCAATACATACATGTACACATTAAGTCAGACATACACACATATATTGATACGGATACAGATATCTATTCATGCAAATATAATAGTACATTATTAATTTGTTATGTGTTTGCGTGTGTGTATATATGTGTGTGTTTATTTTTGTGTATCTACGTGCGTGTGGATATGGATACTTGTTTTATGTGTGTATTAAGCACTCATTTCTCTAATGTCTCTCTAACAAATTTTGTATGTCTATTGAGGTAATGCGACTGCCCGAATTCTTCTGTGTTCATTCTTTGATGTATACTGATCATTTAGATATCTTTGCAGCTTTTCATAATAGCGCATGTATCTTTCACCTGAATTGCAGAAATCTTATTGGCTTCTTTGAACATGCTGCGCGAGAATGTTTGCAATAATCAGCAGAATTCCTTTATCTATAAACTACCTGTAGTGACATGATTAGCCAGATCCCTTAATGATGTCTATTGTATACAAAGTTGTATTTCATAACGCATTGGTTGGATGGATATACGAGTGATTTATTTTGACTAGCGTCAGGGTCAACTTTTTGAAGAGGCGTTTTGAAGTCGATATAATGGACTAAATTATAAATTATTTATGAACAGCGACATGAAGATGAAAGGGAGAATGTCGATAACTACCATATTAGTGACAAGTGTATCGAGACCCTAATCCAGATGGTGAGTGATACAGTGCATCATATAATAATCACTAAGTTTTCTCAATGGCCAGACCACATTCGTTATTTAAAGAGTACAATTCTGATTCTTGTATGTAGAACTATACATTAAAGTATAGCATATATATTAAATTATAGCATATGCGTTAAGCATATATAGTACACAGTTTGTTTTAAATGATTAGAGTGAATGACTGTGAGCATATATTCAGTCGTATCTAGAACGAATTGTACTGAACTTAAAATAATATTCTATAAATAATGAGTGGTGATTGTCTAGTTTCTTAAAATGGAAATTAAATATATGTTTGTGTAGTTTCGTTTGTAGGAATATTTGGGCAGTGAAGTGTTGAGTTGCTAGCAGTATATCTATGAATGGGAATAGGGACAAATCAATATAAAATGCTACTGGCTTTTTCCTTAAAATCTGAGATTCATTTCTATCCCCATGCATGATTGGTGCAGTTTCATATCATTCTTAAACATCTAGAATATGACGTGCTGGAAAATGCTGGCGGTAACTTCACAGTTTGTGCACTATTGAGAATATCCAGCTATAACCGTTGTGTTAAAGATAACTCCTACCTCCATACATACACGTCGACAAGAACAGAAAAGAAACAATAAAAGACTACATACAGATGACAGATGCATACATACATAAAGTTCTTGCAAATATATTAGTATATATACCGGGTGTACCTTTATAATTCAAAACTTCAGAAAAATTTTGCAAGGCTAAACCACATTTACAGGAAAACGTAATCAATGTTTTATCAAAAGCATGGAGACAATTCCATGTCAGCTCAAATGGTTGGACGTAAAATGATTGATGAATCTCAACTGTCGTAGATGCAATAAATTGTGGAAATTGCAATGATAATTTGTAAAGTCTGTACGTGTGTATGTGTGTGTACTTATATGTGTGTGAGTATCTCTATATCTTTGTCTGAGCCTGCCGTGCGTGCTTTTGTGTGTGTGTGTGTGTTTGCGTATGTGCGCGTGTGTGTGTGTTTGTGTGTGTGTGTGTCATTAAAGCGTCTTACAAACGTGTATGATATGCCTATCTCTAAGTTTGATAGTTTTCGGATGTTAATAAGGTTTGTTCATTTATGAACACTTTACTTAAACATCTCCAACTTTCACTCCCTACTCTTCCCGTCACTTGTTCTTTCGAATTCCATATAAAACACGAATATTTTTTTCTCTCTTCTCAGAATGATGAACCTCAGTCTATCAGCCAACCGCTATTCTGCCATTCTTGTAAATGCTGGCTGTTAATTGTCCATGAATAACGTTGGTTAAAAAATCCTTACCGATCTTAGATGTGATACAAAGGCTTGAAATTAGATTTGTTTCACCTCACGTGCAAAAAAAGAAAAAATATAGATGAACTTTTTAGATATTCCTAGTTATCCTGCATGCATTACAGGAAAGCAAACACGTGCTGAGTATCCCCAAACTTTGTCCAATATTACAAATATGTGCGGCATTACACCATGGAAGTTATATTTCCTATGAGTATACATATTTCATGATCTGAACAACGAAACCCATTTCCAGAATATCTACGACAAAAAGAATTTAAGCCTCAACAATCTTGTATATTAAACATGCGGGTAGGATAGGATTAAGTAAATATATTTTCCATTATTTTAAAAATTATAGTGAGATATTTGAAATATAGCTGCAATTTCTAGCATGTCTATTTGCATCGTAGAAGTATTGTCGTTGCCTTGGGTATACATATATGTTAACATTAATAATATCAATTAGTGCTATCACTTTATCAGATGTGCTTCAGCAAAGCATTCGTTTGTTTACAATAATTAATGGCTTCTTTGCATGTGTGATTACACCTTTTGTAAACTATAAAGATTCTGCTGAAAAACAGCATTCATATAGCTTCTGATAATAAAACAATATTCACATATCTTCGTTGTATAATTCAATCCCTTTCATAATATTTCTTTGATTGACAAAGTTTATTACGAAATGAAGTGCCTCTTACCTTTGGTAAATATATTATAAAGTTGTTTCATAATGAAAACTTACATCCATTCTCAATTATCTAGATGATATTGGAAACAGATGATGTTCGGATGAGTTTATGCTGAAACGTTTCTTTACATTTTTGAAAAGTCAACATGGTAACTACTAACATACTTCAAGCGGAATTACATTAATCACATCGGATTTAAAACCAACACAAGTCCTATCCAAAACATCTGTAAAATAATATTCAAACTTTGTTTAGTTTGTGTTCGTATTATGTTTCTTTTATTTCTTCAATTACATAATTCACATTCTGACAATTTCTAGTGGTCTGTTTCCATATATAAATTTGGAGATTTGGGAAATATATTAACCGCACAATAATATAATTTCGCATAATTATTTTAATATTTTTATGTGTGTTATTTCTGATTCTTAATTGTTTTGAGATCTTAGAGATAAAAGTTAATGATGATATTGATGAAGATAATTCTTATGAAATAAATGATGATTATGATGGAGATAACGAGAGTAATAATAATGACAATGATGTAAGCGATGGTGGCAGCGGTGACAATGGCGACGTCGAAGACGATGATGACAATGATGACGTTGACGGGGCTGTGGAGACGGAAAAGTATTAAGATGGGAAATAGCATAACAGCAATGTGATTATTTCGGAAGTGTATTATTGGAATTATTACTTCGCTTATTCTTAAATCGGTGAGATGGAGGAATCGTTTGCACGCCGGAGAAAATGCATAGCAGCATTACTTCCGTCTTTATGAAGTTCGATGTTCACCGTGATCAACTTTGGTTTTCAATTTTCGGGACTGATAAAATATATATCGTTCGATGATTGAAATGAACTCAACAGGGAGTATATACCTTTGTTCCACAGCAACTGACATCTCAGTTTCCACCATTAACAAAGCTATATATGTATATAATATATATATATATATATATATATATATATATATATATATATATATATATATATATATATATATATATATATATATATATATATATATATATATATATATATATATATATATATATATATATATATATATATATATATATATATATATATATATATATATATATATATATATATATATATATATATATATATATATATATATGTCCACAGACAAACACAGTGCGCCAGCATGCCCGCGGTCAAATGACTGAAACAAATACAATTATTGAAAATAAAATATAAAAATAGTATACAAACATGCATACATACATACATATATATATATATATATATATATATATATATATATATATATATATATATATATATATATATATATATATATATATATATATATATATATATATATATAATGCGCGTAGGTTTGCAGAAATATCTACTGGGAAAATATTAACGGAAATGGGTTACAATAGACTGTAATTTAATATAGGATTTCAAGGAAAGGGAATGCATACTTAAGTGCCTTTCAAACCAGAAATGTTCCACTTGACTGTATAAATGAGAAGTAATCAGATACATTTCAAACTGAGAAAATGGCAAAATAGTGTCAGAGATTTCACGAGAAGTTTGATATTACAGGAAATACGATACGAAGGATATTTGTAAGATATACTTTATTGTATTTGAATCGATGCAATATAAATCATATTTCTTTTTGTAATAAGAATGCTCTAACATATATAATGAACATATACAGTGATTTCAAAGATAATTTGTTAACCTAGTAATCTTTCTAATGGCCAGAATATGAGAATATTGACACAACTCTCCTAATGGCCAGACTATGACAATATTGACACAACTATTCGGATGCCTTGGACAGTCACAACTGGACAGTAAGAAATAATAATAATTCTATGTTTCATCCAATTCCTCTTTATGACATTTGATTAATAACTCACAACAAATATGTAATGTAGAACAATGGAAAACTTATTTATATCTCAGTTAATTGGAATGTCATTTTTAGTATTTTTTTTAATATCTCATTTCAGTGCCGCTAACTTATTTTTTTTTTTATGTGGGGAACGAAAGGGCAGACGAATTTTTGTTATGCATTTTGAGACAATGGGTTATCTCGCTTTACTGGAAATCACCATTTTTTTCTCAGTTTCATTGCCCATTTCGTTGACATCAATTAGCCACACAATAACGCGCGCGCACACGCACACGCACACGCACACGAACACACACACACACACACACACACACACACACACACACACACACAAAAAAAAAACCTTTCTATTTGTGGGTTATCAAACATGGAAATGATTTCACGTGGAAGTAGTTCCACCAAGCTCCAAGCGGGTCGTTTAGAAATACTACTAAAACTGGTAAGCCCTTACATCTAGGATGAGACTCTTCATGATTACGTGAGACTATGCTGGACTTCAGAATGAATGCACAAATTAGAGGACGCATCTTTTAGGGATTTATTTAGAATTTTTCCCCTTCGCTTGGCCGGGAACTTAGCAAGAATTTGCGTTCCATAAATATAAATAACGCTATGACAGTACTTTCAGACATAACTTTTTTTATAATTAGATGTATTCAACGTATCTTGTTGATATATGCTACATGTATATTACAATGTAAGTGATTTCTACTCGTCTTGGACGCAAAGACTTGGTCCATGATGTTGCAACTTCCTAAAAGTATATTTGTAAATTTCTATAAATATATTTTGTAGATTGTGTTATGTCTTGAATATGTGTTATTCATATTTTTAACATAACCATGAAGTTTCGAGTTCCAGTATTATTTCCCCGGATATTTTCTTCACATATCCTTGTCGAGAGCATAATTGCTATGTACTAATCCTACACTGTCGTCCATATATAACGCTAAGTTGACACATGTTACTTCCTTTGTCAATGATATGTAATCTCTAGAGGCGAAAGAGGGCCGCCATATCTGTCTCTTTGCCTCTTCATGTTGATAGCAAATAGTTCATCACCATGCTTTATCAGCCACCAAATATTATCAAATAAACGATTTCCTAACGCTCATTATAATGACTGCTCGATCTTAGAAACACTTCAATATGTTGTACTAAACTCGAATACCTTTGAGAGGGGATGTTTGAAGATAAAGCCATACGTTTCTACGATGTTGAACTGCATGAATTTGTATTTGGTTTTATCGTTAACTTTCTGGCATCATTCAATATTTGCGCTGCAACATTTCCATTGTGTGAGGCTTTTGGAAGTGCTGATAGGTTGCTCTTGTATTATCTAGTGAAGATTTTATGATTGTTTTGCTTATCATCAGATGTATTATTCGTCAGCTAGACTTTTGTAGGAATTCTATTTATGGCCCATCATGCTTACAAAATAGATTTTCAGGTTCAAATGTTCTTCTCTATCTTCTGTGTTGAATTTCGTAGTTAGGACTTTTGTGTCATCGTTGATTAACTAATAGGTACTATGGTTTCCGTTTCAGATAATTAATTATATTATTGATTAGTAAGTTATTGTTTGCGGGTTATGAACTTATACATACGTTTCCGTTGGCTTTTGTAATGTGCTTGGTGTGTTCATAAATATTACTAGAAACGCAATTAACTTTAATAAGATGCTAGTAGATCTATGATAAAATTTAACATTTTTAATTAAGTGTAGGATGCCATCAATCTATCAAGATCTCCTAGATGAAGAGTTTTACAACATAATGTACCAAATCGTAATTTCTCATAAAGCCTGAGTATGTACTTATCGAAAAAATATACCCTCCGTTTCATTCTTCTCAAGACGTGTTGTTTCATAACTATAAGATACGTTATGTCACTTCCCCTGGTGGAATAGATATGTTCTTCACTCAAGAGTATTTCACAATAATTTATTTGATTCTCTGCTCGTATATAGTGCTTCTCCGGTATATTAAAACGTCAATCAACGAGAAGGAATGATGCACAACACATTTAGTGGATAAATATGTTTTTAATTTCTGGATTAAGAAAGCGATCTATTTACAATGCTACTAAATTAGATGAGAACATGTGATGTTATATGAAAGGTGTGGGAATTCAAAATGAATGCATAGATTGAGGCAAGTCAGTTTTATGGTCTTCTTAAATGTAACGTCTCTTCAATTAGCACTGGATATTTAAAACCATAGGGGAAACCATTCTCCCAGTTGCATGCACATACAGCAATTTAAACTACAGTAATCCCTCAACTATCGTGTGTGTAACGTTCCAAAACTTCTCACGATATGTCAAAATCCGCGAACTACTAACAATACTGTACTGTTTATATGTTTTACCATTTGTATAGTTGTATATATTTATTTTATTTTAACTGCAAAGCACACTCGCCTCCTGAGTTTTGTTTTCCAAAGAGTATATGTGATTCTTTCTTTACTCATCTACAGTACACTACGTATTTTTGTAGTATATTTTAATTAATGTTTTATACAGTGCAGTAGTCTATTTTATTTATCAATTTATTAATTTATCGGCGTAAAAAATATATATACCTATCGGACGCAGAAACCCGATATACACTGAGGAGTCCACAATATAGCATGGGATTACTCTTTATCATTTGAAGCTTGACACTTCGTCTAAACGCATAATCGCCATAAATGTTTTGATAAATATTATGCACAGTATAAGCATAGTAAATAACCAAACAACTCCCTCCGGAATTGTAAACGGAATTTATATAAATGGCGTGTGGTTCACTTAACACTTACCACTTCCCAAATCATACCCCAACTTTGTTTTCTGTAGTATTTCATTCAATGGGATAATTCTCAGCAAGAAAATCAGTGGGGATACACTGTCGACCTGGAATATTCCTCTCTTCAATTTCACTTCTAATACTTGATTCCCTGCTCTCAGTTGCGTTCCCCGTCATTTCATGCTATTCCATGTAAGGCTTCTCATATTTTCTGCTACTCCATACATTTCCATATCGTATCCTATGCCTTCCGATAGTCAATAATACTAATAATAATAATAATAATAATAATAATAATAATAATAATAATAATAATAATAACAATAACAATAATAATAATAATAATAATAATAATAATAATAATAATAATAATAATAACAATAACAATAATAATAATAATAATAATAATAATAATAATAATAATAATAATAATAATAATAAACCCTAAACAGACAGATCCGTCCCCTAGCGTCAACGTCGAAGCTTGTTATGCCTCACTGGTAATAAAACAAAATATAAACCGCAATGGTCATAGACCGGATTATAAAGGACCACTTACTCGGATAATGAACCAGATCCGAGACGAGAAATCTGCTACTGGTTCAAATCTTCCCGACACACAGGAGCTGGAAGTACCCCACAACCGGAATATTCCAACAGATGGCCATCCATGCTCGTCATCAAATAACCAAAAGAAAAAGAATGAAAAATGGTCTAGGGAAGATAATAAAGAAGTTCTTAGAGCCTTCTACCGTGCCATATATTTCCCTACAGATAAATCTAATACTGTACAAACCTACTTAAACTGGAGACAGAAACACCTTGCAGTAAGACCCTACATAGACAGTAATAAACTTGCCAACGTCAGAAGAAACATTATAAAAAAAAAATTACTAACTGAAGTAGAGATTGACCAAATTAAGCAAGCAGTAAAGGATAAAAAGAATGAAACTGCAGCTAAAGAAGATACTACAGAGGAAATAATTATAAACCAGCCCAAGGCTGATGAAAATACAGTAATAATTGAAAGAGTTAAGGTAACTGATAGGCAAAATAAAATACTCTCTGAACCAACCATAAACACTAAGGCAGGTGAAAATCAAATAGATGAAGGAAGTCATACAGAAATCGACGCAACAGAACTACATGATCTAAAAAATCAAATCATGATTGAATGGCTGAAAATTAAAGAAACTAGTATGAATGAACGCGACACTCTCCCCAAAATTCGCAATTCTAACCAAAACCTGAAAATAATTGGTAAAATCCGCCTTGCACTTAAGGATATAATTTCAGCTAATGATGTTGATATTACAGATCTCAACCACCTGTACTATGCATCCGCAAGAATCTCAACGATTCTATGTGGTGAAAAGATTAGAAAAAGACAACACTCCCACAAAAAGCCTTCTTGGCAAGAACGCATTCAACACCAAATTAAGCTGCTTAGATCTGACATAGAATGTTTGAAAAACCTTAAATTTGACAAGAGTATCAAACCTACAAAGACCCAAAAACTAAAGAAAAAATATAACATGAAAACCATAGTTGACATTGATGCCACCATAGAAACCATCAAGCAAAAGGTATGTGCTAAAGCTGCCCGCATAGCAAGGTATGAAAAGCGTGTTAAATTCTTCCGAGATAATAACATGTTCAAAAATAACCTCAAAAATTTCTACAGGAAGATAGGGAAAACACCAGTAACAATAAAGTATGTCCCATCAAAAGAAGAAGTGCAAGAATTTTGGAATAAAATCTGGGCAGAAGATAAAACACACAATGAAAAGGCCCCTTGGATTGATAGAATAGCTACAGACCTAGACTCCTTAGAGGAGCAAAAGTGGGAGGGGGTCAGGGTAGAAGATATAAGATCTGCTCTCAGGAGGTCAAGCAAATGGAAGTCTCCAGGAAAGGATAAAATTCCTAACTTCTGGTTGAATGCCTTCCCAGAAAGCCATGAACTGCTAACAAAACTTTACAACGATGTTTTGCAAAATCCTAGTTTGATGCCCTCTTGGCTAGTTAATGGTTTAACATTCCTGCTTCCAAAAAATGAGGAAACAAACGAACCAAAAAATTATCGCCCCATAACCTGCTTAACAACAATGTATAAGACGCTAACATCTGTCCTAACCGAGTACACCTATAGTTTTTTAATAGAAAGTAGCATATTCCCTAATGAGCAAAAGGGATGTAAACGTGGATCTTATGGTTGTAAAGATCAGCTACTCATCAATAAGATGATCTTAGAAGATTGTCACAAGCGACACAAAAACTTGTCAATAGCCTGGATAGACTATAAAAAGGCCTTTGATAGCCTACCACATAGCTGGATTAGGAAATGTCTGGAAATGTATAAAATAGCTCCTACTCTGCGAAACTTTTTATCTGTAAGTATGAGATCATGGAGAACCACACTGATGTTGAACAATGACAATGAATCTCTAAATGCTGGAGATGTAAGAATTTCATGTGGCATTTTCCAGGGTGACTCACTATCACCACTCCTCTTCTGTCTAGCCCTAATACCGCTCTCAAAATTGCTCAATGATGCACAGTATGGTTATAAAATATTTGATAAAAATATAAATCATCTCATTTACATGGATGATTTAAAGCTCTTTGCAAAAAATGACCAACAACTCAAAGGCCTACTAGCGATTGTTAAACAATTCAGTGATGACATCAGGATGCAATTTGGCCTTGATAAATGTGCAAAAGCTATCTTTATCAAAGGAAAAATGACAAATACATCTAATGTGAACCTTGACCAGCAAAATGTCATAAAAGAGTTAGAACCAGCGGAGAGCTACAAATACCTAGGGGTAATTGAAGGGGACAATATCAAGCACTCAGTGATGAGGGAAAGGATCAGAAGAGAATGTTATCGCAGGGTGAGAGCAATACTGAAGACAGAGCTGAACGCGAGAAACAGGATCGAAGCGATCAATGCTCTAGCCATACCAGTCGTGACTTACAGTTTCAACATCGTTAACTGGTCAATTACTGAAATATGTAATGTTGACAGAAAAATACGAAAACTGTTGACAATGCATAGAATGCACCACCCTAAGGCAGATATAGAACGTCTTTATCTGCCAAGAAAAGAGGGAGGTCGAGGACTACTACAGCTGGCATTATCAATGAAGGTAGCCACAATTGGCCTAGACACCTATATGAAAAACTCTGAGGACTGGATGCTAAAACTTGTCTTAAAATATGAAAGCAAGAAAGCATCTTACTCAGTAACAAAACAGGCAAAGGAATATCTAAGTGAATTCCAATTGCAACAAATTCAAGAATTAGACGAACTAGAAACACCTACAGAAAAAGCTAAGCGCTTGAAAACCCGTGCTAAAATTGCTGCAGTAGCTATTATGACTGAAAAATGGCATGGAAAACCTCTCAATGGCAAATACCCAAAGAGAGCGAATAATGCAGATATTGACAAAGCCCTTACCCACCAATGGTTAATGGCCTCTGGATTGAAATCAGAAACAGAGGGGTTTATCATAGCAGCCCAAGATCAATGCCTACCTACAAAGAACTACCAGGCCAACATATTAAAGAACGGCAGCTCCCCATTATGTCGTATATGCCAACAACAAAATGAGACCATCGATCATGTTGTCTCCATGTGCAGTCTGCTTGCGCCTACAGAGTATCTCAACAGGCATGATAGAGCTGCACAATATATTCACTGGGTAATATGCAAAAACCTGGACTTGCCCCATGATAAAAACTGGTGGGAACACAAACCACCCCCAGTACTTGAAAATGATCACATTGCACTCCTCTGGAACTTCACCATTCAAACTGACAGAAAGATAGACGCAAATAGGCCAGACATCATACTGAAAGACTTCAGACAAAAATCATGCCTCCTCATTGATATGACTGTCCCAATTGATATAAACGTATCTGTCAAGACCTACCAAAAACTGAGCAAATATAAAGATCTTGAAATAGAAATTAGCAAAATGTGGAATCTGAAGACGAAAACAATACCTATTGTCATAGGTGCCCTGGGAATGACAGCGAAACGGGCTGATTACTACCTAGCTCAGATACCAGGAAACCCCAAAATGGCTGAAGTCCAAAAGATAGTGCTCATGGGAACTGCCCATATCCTACGTAAAATACTGTCTATGTGATCTCAAATTTTAAAGCAAACATAATTTTCTTATGGTTTCTTAAACATTCACTTGAACAAAACTGTACAAATCCAAATATATGGTACCCTAGGCATAACACCTACATGAACTTCTAACTTGTTGTCTCTTGAGGTCTCTGGGTGAGACTTGGATCCAACTTGTACAAATGCAAAACAAAAGTCAAACATAAAATAATAATAATAATAATAATAATAATAATAATAATAATAATAATAATAATAATAATAATAATAATAATAATAATAATAATAAGAAGAAGAAGAAGAAGAAGAAGAAGAAGAAGAAGAAGAAGAAGAAGAAGAAGAAGAAGAATTGGAGGGATTATGTATCAATTTACCTCTGAAGCCACTACTAGCTAGGGTCTGGTTACTGCAGGCGGCTGCTTCCTCTTAAATTTCTTTAGAAGAAGACTGGTTAGACAATCTGTTATTAATAATAGCTATCACATTTTAAAAAAATTATAGGAGGGTGACAAGACTGTTTATGTATATAGGCGAGTTCTCATTAGGCATACGAAGGGTTCTCATTAGGCTTACGATGGGTTCTCATTAGGCTTACGAGGGTTACAGTTCTGGGGCATCATCTAAAGGATTAACTATTTTCAGATAAGTAGCTACTGTAAATTTAAGACCTAATTGATTGAAGGTAAACAATAAGTAGTTTCCTAAATTTACCAAGGATGTGACCATCACATCCATGGGAAATACTAAAACCGTCGACGAGATATAGACCAACGTCATGAGATGGGTACTTGGATCTCAATTTGTTTAATATAAATAAACACACAAGTTCACAGACGTCAACACTAATGTACGGCCCCATAGATAAATCAAATAGTTCATCATTATGCGACTTTTATTACCCATGCTAATCTTTCAAACAATAGTGTTTTCCTCGCATACCTCATAAAATCTAGGCCTATAGGGTTAACATCAACAAAGGATTTGTGAAGCAGCGATCTAGATATGAAGGGATGAAAGTCTTGAACGTCAAATTGGGTGAATTTAGCCTCGTTTTCATTCTTAATGTTCTTAAACCAATCTATTACAGTAAAACTGTTATTCCGCTAACAGTAATACCGTAAGACTGTTATTTCCTACTATAACAATACCCTAGCCGATAGTAGCTTTACATTTTTGAAACTTACATGTTTTCTATGTGCTTCCTTCTCAACATTTTGCGTTTCTTCTCTTATTCAATTTTTAGGTTCTTATGACGTGTGGTTTGTGCCTGAGGATTCTTCTTGAGGTACTTTTCAACATATGAAAATATTAGTAGCACATACAAATATGTATTGTGACTATTAAAAAATATTTATCTCTCAGAAGCTGGAATAATTTCTTTTGTTGATCTTACCATCACCAATCAGTACATTATACACACATGCGCGCGCACCCGCACCCGCACCGGCACACGCACCCGCACACACACGTTTATATAAAAGTACACACATATGTATATATATATATATATATATATATATATATATATATATATATATATATATATATATATATATATATATATATATATATATATATATATATATATATATATATATATATATATATATATATATAAAGTGTAGTATATTGCCACTTAAATGTGGCTGACCCCTAGGGGTGGATGTTACTGTTGCTTTTAGCCCCAGGAGGACATCTCCTCCAGCTGGCTTATCGACACACGACTGTGTCCTGTTTGCCAAGGGAAGTTATCCCTCTCACCTCGATCTGCAGCACGAACGTATCCGGATTTCAGGGTTATTTCCCTTCGTCGGCGTCCGACAGCTGATGACCTTGGTGAGAGAGACAAAAACCTGGCAAACTTATATCTTCTTCTCCAGTGAAATTCTTCACTGATATTGAAAAGTTGAAAACAAGCAATGTTAATTCTCTAAATGAAGTATTAACAGTAACTCCACGATAAAGTGTAGTATATTGCCACCTCGTGCTGCAGATCGAGGTGAGAGGGATAACTTCCCTTGGCAAACAGGACACAGTCGTGTGTCGATAAGCCAGCTGGAGGAGATGTCCTCCTGGGGCTAAAAGCAACAGTAACATCCACCCCTAGGGGTCAGCCACACTTAAGTGGAAATATACTACACTTTATCGTGCAGTTACTGTTAATACTTCATTTAGAGAATTAACATTGCTTGTTTTCACCTTTTCAATATCAGTGAAGAATTTCACTGGAAAAGAAGATATAAGTTTGCCAGGTTTTTGTCTCTCTCACCAAGGTCATCAGCTGTCGGACGCCGACGAAGGGAAATAACCCTGAAATCCGGATACGTTCGTGCTGCAGATCGAGGTGAGAGGGATAACTTCCCTTGGCAAACAGGACACAGTCGTGTGTCGATAAGCCAGCTGGAGGAGATGTCCTCCTGGGGCTAAAAGCAACAGTAACATCCACCCCTAGGGGTCAGCCACACTTAAGTGGCAATATACTACACTTTATCGTGCAGTTACTGTTAATACTTCATTTAGAGAATTAACATTGCTTGTTTTCACCTTTTCAATATCAGTGAAGAATTTCACTGAAAAAGAAGAAATAAGTTTGCCAGGTTTTTGTCTCTCTCACCAAGGTCATCAGCTGTCGGACGCCGACGAAGGCAAATAACCCTGAAATCCGGATACGTTCGTGCTGCAGATCGAGGTGAGAGGGATAACTTCCCTTGGCAAACAGGACACAGTCGTGTGTCGATAAGCCAGCTGGAGGAGATGTCCTCCTGGGGCTAAAAGCAACAGTAACATCCACCCCTAGGGGTCAGCCACACTTAAGTGGCAATATACTACACTTTATCGTGCAGTTACTGTTAATTCTTCATTTAGAGAATTAACATTGCTTATATATATATATATATATATATATATATATATATATATATATATATATATATATATATATATATATATATATATATATATATATATATATATATATATATATATATATATATATATATATATATATATATATATATATATATATATATATATATATATATATATATATATATATATATATATATATATATATATATATATATATATATATATATATATATATATATATATATATATATATATATATATATATATATATATATATATATATATATATATATGTATTTATTATTATAGATGTATGCATATCTATAGGTGTGTTTGTGTGAGTGAGTGTGTGTGCACACGCTTGTGTACACATATAGACGCACATCTGCTTGGAGTAATTGGCTGTCGAATAACAAACATAATGTAATTTGTCTTAAGCTGAAACACAATCATAAATGATACTTACTATTTTCATGTAAACCGCTCTTGTGTAGTCATGGATGTTTTCAGAATAGTATAATGGGTTATAAATGTTTATAATCTGTGTGGTATAAATATTTACTTTTCTCAACAACTAGAATCTGCAGATCAAAAAATGATTGATGGTTGACAAAATAATATTAACTGTTGAAACCAGCAGAAGGTTATTTCTTAACTAAATAACATGAATTGCTTATGTATGAAGAAATAAGTATAATAGTTAAAGCAAAGAAAATTATCCGTTTTAGAAATCAACAATTTAAGAGAAATAAATCGTGAGAGAGAAACAGTTAATCTTAAGACAAGAGGGAAATAGTTTCACAAATAAGACAGTAAGTAAGAAGAAAATATTTACATAAGTAAGCTCGCTTTAAAGAAGTTGGTTGAAGATCTATGAGTCGCAGCGAAGAAAGAGAGAAATATAGAAGGGTGATATAGTCGAAAAACAGAATGTTAAACGCAAAAGGAAAATATTAGAAGAGTAAATTAGAGCTATCTAAAAGTTACTATTAATTGCATATTGAAAATTTGTATCATATACTGTATAGATAAAGCACTAATAAATTATATAGGGGAGGTAGACGAGATTAGACAGTTTGCACCTGATTGGGTAATTGGATAAGCACTTAAATATATTGCTGACGTATTTGAAGGAGGAAAATAAAGGTGATAAAAATGCATAGACATCTAGGCAGTCAAAACAAAACATACGTAATCAAATTTTCATATATGTTAGGAGACAGAAAGAAATACATACCCATGGGAATATGCACAATATTTATCCATTTAATTAAATGCTGATGTGATATTTTGAAAATAAATTAACATTGAAGTAAGATCAAATAAAATATATGGGCTTTCAGATACATCGAATAAAGCTATATCTTTATCCTTTTAGCATGTAATTAGTAAAACAATAAAAAATAAAAAAAAAAACTTCTAGAAATTAATAAATATTCGAATGCGACAGTCAGAAGTAAACGATTCAAGTTGAACATCATAATGTAAAAATACAAAGATACATTCCGTTTAATTAAAGTTTTCATAAAAAACAATATTATAGTTATAAAAACAATATTATTGTTAGAAAAGTTCTCTAAATCAGAAACTTCTAAGTATGAGTACAATATTTCAATAGTCCAGATTTCAGATTCATGTCTGAGTAGTTTCGAAATGGAGCAAAATAATTCTCAAGGGGCACATCGTGGAACGGCGATAGCATCTATAGCTGTATGGTATTCTTCTTCGCAAGATATACCTGTGAAATTTGAAAGGGGCAGAACCAGGATGTTTCTGTTGCTATATTTATTTCATAAACTCACTGAAGATATGAAGATACTTAAATATGAATGAGAAAATATTCCGAGATTTCAAAGAATATCGACTCATAACAACACTTTTACACCGAACACTTGCGTTGTATTCTGTCTTTTATTTGATAAACGAAGGATTTCCTGTAATATGCTAGTATTGTTAAAAACCTATGTGTAGTGATACAATATCTTGTACTTTTCATTATTTATTGGCAAAAGCTTTCATATGTTTCATAATTTCTCACCTGCATTGCTTAAAGGACTTACAACTATTTGTATCATTTACACGTTGCAATATTCCCAACAATTTACATTAATATTTGATGAGTGTATTAGTGAATGTGTGTATGAATGTATACAGTGCCAATTTGCTATTTAAAAGAAGATACAGGAAACTCTTGTTTAGTAAAGAAATCGATTTTGTACGTATATAATACATTCTCTCGTTTGCTGAATGTATAATTTTCTTTTCTTTATGCGAGAAATATGCAAGTAGATAGATGTGTGTATGTGTGGCTGTGTGAGTTTGTGTGTATATCTATGTTTGTGTATATATTATTTATCATTTAGTGATGCGCATATATTAATCCATCATTTAGAGTTTGAACAATCTTTCCAGTTTCTTATCTTCCACTCTTTAAGCCACTAAAGTTTCTCACTTTTATCCTGTGTCCAAAGCCCACCTCTATCTGTATCGTCTTTCATATTTCCATGTTTAAGAAAGTCTCTGAAATTTCCTTATTCTATTCTAGTTTGCACTTTACGTCCATGTTTTCTATGTGTTTGAAACTAAATTGTGATCACACTTTCCTCATTATACGATTTATGGCACCACAATTGTAGTAGCAACAGACATCAAAGAAAATGTCTTTTATCTATTTACACTCTGAGTTGAAATATACCTCTCATGTTTCCTGAATCGAACACAGCCAATACTGTTTAATACCGTGAGAAACGTAAGTGTTATAGATGCACATACTTTACTTATATAAAACGACGAAATGTTGCAACTTAACTAAACACAATCTATGGATATCAACATTTTTAAAGTAGGTTTCGCAAGTTAACAAACCGACATTATATCTAATTATTACATTAACTGTTTGGTTTCCTACAAATAAATTCTATAAGTTAAACACGAACAAATTATTAACTATAAAATTAATGCCACATTAATTAATAGATTTGTATGTATACTCATGTGACCCTAAACAATCATCTTAACGTAAAAGAGAATTAAGAGGCTATGATTATTTGTATACTAGGCATATTTAGACGCAAATACAGGGACAATATATTCAACAGACTGCTTATTGGTGCACAGGATTCCTCAACATCAGTGTTTCAACAACTTTTTTCTCTTCTGCTAGAATTACTTGGAACTTTGAGCCGAAGTAAGAAAGCTGGTTTTCTTAATAATTTTAGCAAAGCATGTTTGCTGGTCGGTGATTATACCGATAAAAAATAGTCATGTGCATCGTATACTGCAATATCTGGAATGATTATAAGTATAGTTATTCTTAAAATGTCCATGCAAGTTCAGGTGCAAAATATGCATCTTACGCAATTCCTATACATATTTACAAAACTGTTTCAACCATTGTAACCATACGATATCAACATACATTTCAAAAGCATGAAAATGCATTATGAAAAACGAAACTGTCTTTACGTCTTACAAGATTTTATCTATCTCTCTGCCATTCTTTCTATCTATCTATCTATCTATCTATCTATCTATCTATCTATCTATCTATCTATCTATCTATCTATCTATCTATCTATCCATCCATCTACCTACCTACCGACCTACCTACCTACCTACCTACCTACCTATATATCTATCTATCTATCTATCTATCTATCTATCTATCTATCTATCTATCTATATATCCATCTAATGTTTTATTAGAGAACAATTATCCGACGAGAGATGATAATTCACATCATCGAATCCCAACTCTTGTAACAGAATGATTTCAAACGAAAAGAGGAGAGCAGAATAACTTGGACAAAAACACTAAACATAATACGAATATGAGTTTACAATGCCAAATATTACAAGGCAACAACTGGATTTAAATATAAGAAAGAAAAAAACACCATTACATCATTTCAGTATTTTCTAACGCATAACGTAAACTTTTATTTGCGAGAGAAGAACAAGAACTTTAGCAACAGTTATTATACGATGCCATCAACTCCATCTCTGCCATATTCAGTACAGTGCCTGGTTTTAACATTTGTACGCAATTTATTCACATATTTATATATACCGGATTAATCTAAAACACATAAGTTCATATTCATAGTCTGCGTTAGAGATAGAAGAGTTACGGCAATGATATTACAAAATAAAAATCAATAACAAGAATAAACATAGACGCAGAGTTGCCTGTGAGGTAAGAAGTTTGCTTCTGTTGTAACGTTTGACAGTTGTTAGCGGTGCCAATTTTTTTTCTCTTATTTAATGGAGGGGCGTCGGGTGAAGAGTTGTGAAGGCTTGAATTGTTCTTCTTCGGACTTTCTGTCATCTGAGGAAGAATTTGTGAAATGTTTAGATAGAATCGACGAAAACATAGAGACAAAGTATTAAGCGGAGGCGGTGAAGGAAAACCCGAAGAAGCATGTCTGGAGGAATTGGGTAAATTCAAAGGAATACTTAAAAGCGAGGGGAACGAAGTGAAGGTGTTCCCTCCCAAAGAAGTTTTAAAGGAAAAAAATGATAAAAACAGATATTTATGGACGTACTCATTAGCAGCCAGGGAAATTGAAGTGATGTCGACGACTCAAGTTGGAAAGGCATTTAGACCAATTTGGCAAGAGATTTCCTTCCTTGCCAGAGGAAAAAAAAAGTATGGAACAGTGGAGGTGCAGTTCCGGGAGGGAGCTACCGACACGCTGCACTCAGTAAAACCGTTAAAAACAGAAGTGATGCTTCTACATAGCATAGTAAGTAAAAATGCCACAGAAACACTATTATCGCAGGATGGAAGATTGCAAAGATAAAGCACACTATACAAGCACTTGAGAATGAATGAAACTGAAAATAGGTGCATAACTAAAATAATGTATGAACAATTTCATAGGGATGCTGAAGATCAGACAGACAGAGAAAAAGATGGCTATGCATGACTAAAAGTGAATTAAAACTGGAAACAGAGGCTGTAATCTGTGCTGCTCAAAAGCAAGCGCTAAGAACAATTTGCTTCAAATAAAGAACAGACAACACATCAAAGAGTGATAAGTGCAGACTTTGCGGACAAAATGGTGAAACCGTATGGCATATTACCAGCCAATTTACGCCACTAGTCTAGGAAGAATAAGAGATGTTATGAAAATATAGCAAGGATTGTCTATTAAGACACAGTGCAAAAACGTTATAGAAACATAAACCCGAAGGCATCATCGAAAATGATAAGACAAAGATAATTTGGGATTTATGATTCAGTGCGACCATGAGATAGAAAATAGCAAACCAGACATAGTGTTAATTGAGAAAGAAAGTAAATGATGATGGATCATAGACATAGCATGCCCAGATTAATATCCCGAATGGAGTTCGAAGAATTACGGCTGTTATCTTAGTTCACTGGCAGTGAATAGCTGGCACCATTGAACACCTTTTGTGTGAGAAACTGTGCAAAAACGATAAATAACAACAACAAAAACAACAACATTTTCAACAACAACAACATCAACATCATCATCAGCAACAACAACACCATCATCATCAACAATAACAATAATTATAATGCTAGTGTTAATAATAATTATCAACTTAGGAATCTTCTTAATAAATATAATATTGTACATAAATGTGAAATTGTTGCACTTAATAAGTATATGCACATTAGAATGACATCTAATAAATTTAAAATCCGCTTCTTTATCCACTTAAATATCTTTAAGGATAGGAGAATGATTAACTCAGCTGTTCGAAGTAAATTCATATGGAAGCTTAATCATAGGGAGATAGATATTAGAATGGACTAGAATATTACTAGCCATGCACTATCTTATACTATCGCAAACCAGAGATGTGAGTTATGCAATGAAGTGGTATATCAAATATTGAATTCCCGTCAATTTCTTTTGAACATACATTCTGAAAACAGTTTAGCCTGTACTCATGCGAGTAAGTTTCTGTTTATAAAATATAAGTATATTTCTAATATGTCATTAGTATTAACGAATACTAATTGTGACTGATTTTGCTATGTGTTTATTAAGTTGATATGAATATATCATTTATATATCTTTAGTATTAATATTTATAAAGATGATATAACTTAGATACGGGATAGTCATTACAGGGAACATATATTTTTGATTATTCAATTAATGGACATTAATGTCTATAAATATGTAATATGTAGAATAATTTATTAGGTTTATATATTTATAATTTATATAGTGGAATATCATAATTTATTTTAACTATTTTGATTATATATCTTAATTGTTTTATATATATATATTCATGTGTGTAATTATTCGTTCCTCTTTGTCTTATCAATTTATATATATATATATATATATATATATATATATATATATATATATATATATATATATATATGCGTGTGAGTATGGGCATATTATATGTATATATACATATGAATTTTTATGTGGAATTATCTATTTATACGTATAAATGCAAATGATGCAGGTATATGTGTGTATGAGTACGTGAGTGTTTATATATATGGATATTTATGTATGTGTATACATATACATGTATATATATATATATATATATGTGTGTGTGTGTGTGTGTGTGTGTGTGTGTGTGTTTGTGCATGCATGGATATCTAAATAACTATTTCTTCAATCAATTTTTAAATAATTAAATAACTTAATTCATGACTAATATAATTTACATTTAATTTTCTTCTTTTTTCTTCATGTATGTACGATATATGTATAGATGTGTGTCTGTGTATATGTTCATTTATGTTTATGTATACATATTGTATGTCTGTGTGTGTCTGTGCGTAAATGCATATATTTGTAGGAGTATATATATATATATATATATATATATATATATATATATATATATATATATATATATATATATATATATATATATATATATATATATATATATATATGTATATATATATATGTATGGATATATACATATGCAGAATAATATGTATCTATAGGCGTGTATAAGTGATTATTTAACATTTAAAAACTCCATATAAGAATAGTTTCATTCATGAATAATCTATCTAATCTTCATTTATTATACATTTCGCTTAATAATGGACCATATATTCTTTGTGTATATCCGTATTCCTTCACGTCTAACATTTCTCTTCTTATAGTTCTATATTCAACAGATGAGACATTATATGCATTATTTACATTGTTTACGTTATTTACATTCAACATATATTTGTACTCATCTTTATTGTTGTCAACACGTTTCGGTGATATACTATCCAGCCTTCTTCAGGTGTCTTGGGGAAATTTCGAACTTGGAGTCTCATTCCTAAGGTATTTTTCGATGTTATTATTATTATTATTATTATTATTATTATTATTATTATTATTATGTTTCATGTCACTGCTTGGAATTGAACTCGGAATTTTGGGGTTAGTAGCCCGCGCTCTTAACTACTTCGCTGTATGCCCGTGGAAACCATGTAGTTCGGAAGCATGCTTCTCACCACACAGCCACTCCTGCTATATATATATATATATATATATATATATATATATATATATATATATATATATATATATATATATATATATATATATATATATATATATATATATATATATATATATATATATATATATATATATATATATATATATATATATATATATATATATATATATATATATATATATATATATATATATATATATATTCGTCTACCGAATCAATTCACAAGCTTTGTCGGCTAGAGACTGTAGTACAAGACACTTGCCCAAGGTGCCAAACAGCTTGACTGAGCCAAAACCCCAGCGAATCCTTGAAACATGTTATCTTACCAAAGGAAACACATTATTATGATCGCTTCTCTGCCTTAGTATTTATTGTCTACAGACAAGCGTTACGTCTCTTAACTTGAATTCGTTATCTAGCTAGAAGAAATTAGATTTAAAAACAGAATCAATAGGGTCCATCCGAAATAATTGGCCATCAACTATTAACTGAATCTAGTGACATCAATTTGGCATTACCTACTATGTCTTTCTACAGTTGGGTATGTTCCAAACGGATTTCTTGAAGATAACATCAGCAACTTATTTAAATACTTAATGAATTTGCTTGCCGCCCACTGCGATGCTCCTGTCGTTCTTTCCAAGTGACTGTCATGTCGTACGCCATAATGGTAATTGTGGTCATAGATAGAAGAAGCATATTAAACTTCAGCTCATTTAAATTCTCTCGGAGGGACGACTCGTTTCTTCCGATCAACTTGTATCATCCAGTCAGAGACTTGCGGAAAAATAATAAAAAAAAGATCACCTGGAAATTAAATATATTGGGCGGTGATTGCTGGTGCTTCTTACTCTATCATCACTGCAAGCCTTTCCGCTGGGCAATTACTCTAACTTAAACCATAGTTTCATAATGTACTCCTGCCTGTGAATGAGATTTAGCCAAAATATTATTTAGGTTGGGAAAACTTGTACCACTTTTCTTGCAATATGTAACCCCTTTTTTGATCCAGATATTAATGTTATCTGTGGTTATCATGAGGACATCACAGATATTGCAGTATACAAGAGGAAGGAATATATCTCTAGATAATAACCTTGAATTACATATAGGCTAGTGACCGGTCAAGTGTCTGTCACTTATTCTGCTCTTTCCCAGATTGTTAAGCCTCGTCGCATTTACACTACAATGTTTCTATGTTGCTTCATGGATTCTATGCATTCTGATTCTTCCATATAATCCCTGGCATTGACGCTGTACCGCGGTTGCTGCCAAATATTAACCACATATACCACACAAGTGACATGATCTCTTGTCGACCCACTGCATTCATCATCTTTCACAGCTTCTTGGTTTTTTTCGTTCACTGTCACCAGTTTGCATGTCAGGTTTTCATATCCTGATATAGAAATAGTGCAGAGACAGTATTACATTACCACGATTGAATTCCTTCAACACCGATATATCACGTATCGAGGATTTAAACATCAATTTTTTACAAGTACAAGGAGATAAAATTTCAGGAATCATTGATATGGGAAAACCACAAAATACCTATAAAAGATTTATAGTTCATTTTCTTACATAATTGACCTGGAGGATTTTGGATTGCGTGGAATAGCTTTGTACGATTACTAAGTTTGTTTGATCACACAGTTTTGGGCAATTCTGTTAAATGCATTTTATACATACAGCGCTGTTTCAGATAAATGAAATGAGATGCTTCAGTGTTTCTTAATAGATTGATTTCATTTATATTTACTACATTGCAAAAGTGAAAAAGAAAAACCTGTAACAATTTCTAGTTGCTGAAACAACGAATATTTAATACGAACTCTTTGTTGGTATGTTTCATAGAAAATGCAGCAATATCTTCAAGGAGATATCACAGCAGCAGCAAAATAAGATAACGTAGTTTATTTTAAAATGTCACCGATAATCGCTGACATCAAAATATCGTCAATAAATTGCAGTGAATAGAACAGTGAAAAATCACCCAGATTTAATGGCAAAGATTTAAAATACACAGCTAGATGGACATTAAAAACGATTTCAAAGAGAGACGTGTACAAAGATTACTGGTGGTGCTATGGTAAGTAATCGAATTTTGGCGAGAAGGAGATATTGGTGCTGTCGACGAAGATTAGATAGGTCAATTAATTGTGATGATTATGATTCGGATGCCGACAACAATGAGGATAACAATTATTATAGTAAAATATTATAATTTCAATCGTTAAAGTCATAGGCACAAACACGTATGTAATGAATGAAACGAGTCAAGATACTTCAAATTTATATATGTAAATATTCACACATACATAGACACATAAAGACACACATATATAGGTGTGTGTGCGTGCGAGTGATCAAACATATTTTATATACCAATGGCTATATGTATACATATGGCGTGGGTGTGTGTGTGTATATTTACACACACACACACACACACACACATACACACACACACACACACATATATATATATATATATATATATATATATATATATATATATATATATATATATATATATATATATATATATATATATATATATATATATATATGCATCTATATGTATATTAGTAAACATATATGTATATATACATACATATTTGTATATGTATGTACATAATTTATTAACGAATGTACAAGATTCCCTGTGCATGTACTTTCACATATTTGAGAACGGCCTAATTTCACCAATCTAATCCGGGTTTGAATTGTTTACACTGTTTACTAAACAACGTTATCTGTATATATATATATATATATATATATATATATATATATATATCTAGATAGATAGATAGATAGATAGATAGATAGATAGATAGATAGATAGATAGATAGATAGATACATAGATACATAGATAGATCTATCTATCTATCTATATATATATATATATATATATGTTTATTTATGCTTTAATGCATATTGTAGAGCGATATATATATAAGCGTACATGTATATGTGTGTATGGGTCTGTGTGTCTTTTGGGATATACCTAAACATGCAAACATACATATATATGCCGATCGAGATCTTCATAGTAAAATAGAGGGAAAGAATATGTGTATGTGTGTGAGAAAGAGAGAGAAAGAGAGACATACAGACAGAAAGAGAGATAGAGAGAGAGAAAAACTGGGAGACAGAGAAAATATAAGGTTGAGGAAGGGAGAAAATGAAATTGAAAGAAACACACAAGCAATCACAGAACATTTTTGTAGAATGAGGAATAGGTTTTATGCTTAGAAAAAGAGAGAGAATGATTGAAAGAGAGCAAAAGAGTGAGAATGAGTGAAAGAGAGGGAGAGAGAGAGAGAGAAATGGAGATCGATAGATAGAGAGATAGAGGTGAGGAAGAGAAAGAGAGATAAAGAAAGCCAAGTATATTGATTGACAGAGACATAGAATCACTGAGGAGAAGTATTACAGCCATTATTTTTTGAAATCTATTTCGGCCATAATATAAAATGTTAATGCATTACGTTACAGAATATCCATTTAAAATATGTATATGCAATAAATATATTAAAATTACTTCCACATTCCCTTATAATCCTTTAATGTTTAATATTTTGGCTGAATGAATATATATATTCACCATAAAAATCGAAAGTAGTCATTATTTGAATAGTTTCCTATGGTTTATAACAGTTTTAATATCGGTGCTGCGCCAGTTATCATTGTAATCTGCGTGTAAAGCGTAATTGCAATTCACATATATGTTTTAAACACACACACACACACACACACACACACAGTCCTACACGCATGTGCGCGCCTCCACACATATGTATGCACATGCATACATACACTCATACTCTTTCACACAAATATATATGCTTGTACGTGTATATATATATATATATATACAAATATAATAACACTCGTGATTACATAAACATAAAAATATATATAATTATGCGGAGGGATGTATTGAATATTAGTCTCGATGATATGAAGCATTTTGAAACTTAGTTAAAGAGTTTTAGAATGTCATTTCAAAATATAGAACTGAAAACGAGATAAAAACAACAGATTAGAATTTTACTTGACAGTGGTTAAAAAGCATTAATCAAGCGAAAATGGAAATAGAGCTCAGATTTAATCCGAAGGGATATGTAGGAATGGTTGGTGTGACATGTCTAGATTAGTGGTATTAATTCAGCCAATTTATTTCAGAGCGACTCTTGTCAGTTTCTAATGGTTGAATATCCAAAGGAATCCTTAAATTTTCAATATTCCTTTTTTTTCAGTAAAAGCTGACCATGATATTCTCTTTATGACATATTGCAATATGTTGTTAATCGTCCCCTTAGTCCATCTAAAGCAGATGCATACCTAAATTATCTAGAATTAAATATTCAATTTCTGATAAATTACCCGAACACAGAATCTCAGTCCTTCAGTTCTTCAATTACTAATTCTTCAACTTATGATTCTTACTGTTTTCGAACATGCATATATCAATCTCAGACACAGTGAAAGACCTTGACTCATTTAGAAGAACTTATGTTATGACGAAGTGTTCGAACATCTAAATAAGTATGTTATATGAAATCGTCACCAATACTATATATAGTTATTAGAATACGTAAATAATACCAACTAAACGCACATTGGTAACAGTACGGTATTTTTCAGTAAAATTGAACAAGATAATCTCATCAGTAAAATGTAATCTCTTCACTTTCCCTTTCTCACGAAGGCACACAATGACGAAATCATAGCTTTCGAAAAAAAAAAAATGCCTGTAATATAAAATATCCTCTTTTATGTCCAAACTGGCCAAAGAGATGCCCTTAGCTTTCCCTGACACATCAATAGTTCTAACGATGTTTCATTAACAGAATAAATCATTAACTCACTAGACTAAAACAACATAGATATCATTTAAGCCAAGATCATATAAACCTATAGAACACTCTCCACCTTCCCTCTCGTCTAATGAGCGACAGCATCATTTATAATAACGCCAATTACTTCTGAACATTAGCTAAATTTCAAATATTTCATATTTAATAGACATCACATATATACAAAACTTTAGAGTGTATTTCTATTAATTACTGCATCAATTGCACTTGTTTTTATTAGACGTTTTAAATGTCATACTTTTGTTAATTTTTCGTGAGAACGCAGGCAAGATAAATAGAGTTTTCAATTATTACTGCGAGAACGTAGATACATATCAAAATTATATAAACTATCAGCACCGAATTCTTCTTATATACATTCCGTTTTGTAGGAAAATAAGCTAAATATAAGATGGAATTATCAAGTTAGTGATCATGGTGATGGTATATTGTCAGAATAGCCATGACAAAGTAGGCATCTCACATATGATGGGCAAAAAATATAAAGCCATGTCAATTCTGCAATGGACTGAATCACATATTTACTGTCCTAATGCTTAAATGTCAACCAAAATTGTATCTCTGAAAAATACAATGTTTCTACCGAAACACGCTGAACTCTTTGTCTAATGTTCATTTACTCACAGATATCTCTCTCTCTCTCTCTCTTTCTCTCTCTCTCTCTCTCTCTCTCCCTCTCCCTCTATATCACTCTCTATCTATCAATCTATCTATCTATCTATCTATCTATCTATCTATCTATCTATCTATTATCTGTCTGTCTATCGAACTCTCTGTATACTTGTGTTTCTGTCACTCTATCTCTCCACCCAATTATCTCCTTACTTATTCGCGCACGTGCGAACGCAAACACACACATTTGTTAATATATTCATGTGTGTGTACATATAAACATATACATGTACGTACACATATAAATTATATTGATATACAGTTTTAATACGTCAATTAGTGTCAAATATATACTGTTAAAAATACTGATGTATTGAAGCACATGTGTAGCAACAACGCATTTAATTGTATATAAGTAAAAATACATTTTACGTAATAACGTATCAAGAACATTTGTTCCTTGAAAATGTTTGAGGGATACATACGATTATACATCCATCCATCCATCTATCCATCCATCCAAACGTTCACTCATCCATCCATCCATCTATCTATCTCTCTCTCTCTCTCTCTCTCTCTCGCTCTCTCTCTCTCTCTCTCTCTCTCTCTCTCTCTCTCTCTCTATATATATATATATATATATATATATATATATATATATATATATATATATATATATATATATATATTGTTGTACTTGGGGATGGTCATATTGCCAGTTTAGCCAATAAAAACACATCTGTTTCAACACACGTTTTCACATCAACAATATTGCAAAACAAATATATATATATATATATATATATATATATATATATATATATATATATATATATATATATGTGTGTGTGTGTGTGTGTATGTATATATCACATACATATTTACACATACGTGTACACAAACATACATACTTGTACACACATACACACACACACAAACACATAAACACAGCCGCATACACACACATACACGCACGCGCTGGCATATATGTTACACTACTAGCGAATGTATTTATACACAAGAACGTATACATATACTGTATTTCTATTTGGTATATGTGTTTGTTAATAGATGTTTTCTTTAATAAACGTGTATTATATTCAGCATATTTTTCTAATAAATATTTTCCTAATGAATATATCTCTATCAATTCCTACCTTCATACCACTAACTCATTTAATTCTATATTTTATTAGTAGCTTCTAACTTTATTTCATTTGTTTATCTTTTCGCGTACGAAACAATTATTTCTTCCTCCTTTTCCCCATCAATTGTTATGCTTTCTTGTTTTCTTTCTTCTCTTTCTGTAATGATTTTAATTGAATTTTTCCACATTTTATTTTGATTTGTGAAACCATTATTTTAACAATCACACACTTTGGATACAACACAATATTCATATTCTTAACTAAATAGTCTGAACATGATGAAAAGAGTCACCTGTATTCAAACGTAAATATTTACGTATGCTATTATTTATAAAGCAACCACACTCAAGCAACATAGCTAAATGTATATTCTTACTTATTTGTAAATTGTCATGCGTTTCCCCTAAAAGAACTCCAAACCATAATGTATGTATGTATGTATGTATGTGTGTTTTTGATTTGTGGGGTAAAATGATCACATTATCAAGAATACCATATTTAAATTGATTGTGTTGATGATGCTTGATAAAATATAGAGAGCATTATGTCTATATGTTCTCATTGCCGTCAGAGAAATATCTTTCTCTGCAGGTAGCATACGGCTTTGCATGTAAAATTTATCTGATGTATTAATTCTTCTTTTGTTGAAATTATCTTTCCTTTCTTTAAGTAGTCGCGAACAATTGTGGTAAATTTATTTAGCTTCTCGGAAATATTTCAATTAATTACTAACTACTTTTACGTTCGAAACTCCGTGCATGTCCTTTCATATATTTTGGGAACTGTAACACGTTTCACTTCAGTTAATTTACCTTGCACATTTTCATATGCAATTAAATATGGCCACCGATTTTTCTTTAACTATTTTCCATATTTAAAACTCTTTATGAACAGATACAGACTTTAATAAGCATGTATGTTCTATAGATCATATCCGTAGTTGCCATTTACTTTAGTGCAACTTTTGTGTAACTTTTTTCTATATTCTTTATAGTTTTCTAACGTTCAATTTATCATATTTTATGATGACTGGAAAATGTTTTCATTTTGTGGTTCCAATCAGTTAAATGCTTACAGAATGGTAAGAGAATCTAACATACTGAAATATTTGGTTCAGTTTACGGAATATTTATTAAATAAAATAAACAGATTCCAAATTGCTTGTATTCTTTAGGGCGAAAATATTAAGCAATTTGTGTTGTCACAGCTAACTTCAAGATAAGATTTATGCAAAGTGGTCATAACATCTAAGCACTGATTGGAAAATATATTAGATTTATCAATCCATATATATAATGAAAACACTAAATTCTACTCTAAGCATCTGGTTAGTGCTAATAAACCTAAAATGGTAAACAATTCATTCTGGAACCACCGAAATGCAATATTTACGCAATAAAATATAAGTTATACACAAATTCCATGAACAGTGCAACGGCACTTAAATGTTACTTTAGTAATAGAAATAAAAAATAACACAGATGCAAATTCACACGCAAGCACAGACACATAATGTGACTGAACAGATATAAAACGTATGAGTGTACTTGTGTGAGCGTGAATATGTATCTATATACTATGCGTGAGTGAATTTCTGTTGATACATACACACACATACACACACATACACTCATTACCCACACACACACACACATACATACATACATATATATATATATATATATATATATATATATATATATATATATATATATATATATATATATATATATATATATATATATATATATATATATATATATATATATACATATATATATATACGTGTATATATATATATATGTATATATATATATATATATATATATATATATATATATATATATATATATATATATATATATATATATATATATATATATATATATATATATATATATATATATATATATATATATATATATATATATATATATATATATATACACACATATATATATATATATATATATATATATATATATATATATATATATATATACACATATATTTATATATATATATTTTTAAAAAATAACGTCGACCACTAACGTGGACAATTAATGCGCTAGAAATAGATCACATATTGTGTCTATTAAGACCTAAATTGTTCTCAACATGAAATATAGCAGCATACCAAAAACGTGAGCGGGCAAGACATTTAAAATCACATAAAATAGCATTATTAAACAGGAACTAGTTTCGGATTTAACAAATTCTTACCATTTGTCTATTCCTCATCAGCCTGATTTGTAATTTAACCGTAATCATCAGAATCGTATACAGAGTCGCCCACCGCCCTGGGTGCGCGTGCATATGGTTCTGCTAATTACAGCTTAATGGTAAAATTCAAAAGTCTTCGTTTTGGTGCGCTAATTCCAGGAATATATCCGCAGAAAATATTTACTGCGTCTTATATATTCAGTATGAGAACATGGGCAATGGGTAAAATATTATTATAAAATCTGGTAATTAGTCATATATTAATTAATATCGATTAATTATCAGGAGGCCAGCATATCTAAAGAATCAAAGAGATTCAGACATATTATCTGCAATTCAGGGGATTAAGGTACATTTAAAAAAAAATAACGTCGACCACTAACGTGGACAATTAATGCGCTAGAAATAGATCATATCTTGTGTCTATTAAGACCTAAATTGTTCTCAACATGGAATATAGCAGCATACCAAAAACGTGAGCGGGCAAGACATTTAAAATCACCTAAAAAAGCATTATTAAACAGGAGCTAGTTCCGGAATATTTCTGAATCTCTTTGATTCTTTAGATATATATATATATATATATATATATATATATATATATATATATATATATTATATATATATATATATATATATATATATATATATATATATATATATATATATATATATATATATATATATATATATATATATATATATATATATATATATATATATATATATATATATAGATATATATATATATATATATATATATATATATATATATATATATATATATATATACCCATATGTACATATGCATATATATATATATATGTATACATACATACATACATATATATATATACATGCATACATACACACACACATACATACATACATACATACATACATACACACATGATGGGCTTCATTCAGTTTCATGCAGTCTAGCAACTCCACGGAGAAGACTTTGGTTAACTAGTATTTACAATAGAAAGCACTTTCCCAATTTCAACCTAGCAGTGAGATTGAACCCGTAGAGTTGTGGTTGGGAAGCAATCTTTTTACCACACAGTCACGTCTGAATCATGTTTACATCTGTACCTTATATTTTAATCCTTACATAATTAACGAATGGATTCAAGTCCTATATATCTTGTTTGTTCTAGCGGGCACACGTGCATCAGCATACCCACACACACACTTACACTCACTCGTGTATACACACATATGTGTGTGTATATGCATAGTATTAGAGTCTGCGCTTATCTGCCTGATGTGTTTACGTCTGTGTGAATGAGTATGCACGTATAAGTATGTGGAACAATTCTATTTTGTAATATCGTGAAACTGGAATGAGACGGTTTTGAAGACAACTCATTCAAGTAATACAATTACTTGTGTCGACTGAGCATGAAGTTACATCCTTTACCTCGGAAAGAATTTGCATAAATCACACGCTGACATTCCATTAGCTGACTATAAACCATGAGGTGCAATATTATCATGGAGAATACATCCATCAAAATATTTAACCTGTAATAGTTACTCAGTATAGAATCTATAGGAAAAGATTTTTTTTTTTTGTATCTTATATATGTAACTCCATTAATATCGCCTATTTTACAACGATAACCTGCAAATATTCCATCTAACGCACAGTAACTACACAACCACATAAAAATATAACGGTTACGGGAAACACAGTAGTTTCCCGCTTGAACGAGCATGAAATTCATTTACAAGAGATCTTCTTTGCTGCATATTCCAGCTTTCATTCTATAGATGATATAGAAAATAGGCTAAGCCATCTAACCGCCAATCACCATCACCAAACATATAACCTCCAAACACGTGGTAGTTAGGGGTGAATTCAACCTAAGAGAGAAATGTATATATGTATTGCGATTACAATTGTAAACCATATTGACGTTGTAATCAAACTGCTGGAACTATATATATATATATATATATATATATATATATATATATATATATATATATATATATATATATATATATATATATATATATATATATATATATATATATATATATATATATTTATATTTATATATTTCAAATGATGAAAATGATTTATTTAGTTGCCGCTGCTATGGAGCATTTGATGTAATATCGATATATTAAAGTAAAATACTATTTTAGTATATACATAATTTACATAGATAATATAGTTAATATTGAGAAACTTGCCTCTCAACAAGGCTAACGTTTTTCAAAATTGCCATATATGTATGTGTGTGCGTACATGAGTGTGTGTGTGTGCGCGCGTCTGTGTGTGCGTGCGTCTGTGTGTGTGTGTGTGTGTATGTGTTGGGCTTATATATTTGTGTATGCGTGTATGTGTGTGTGTATGGTTATGCTTGTATGTGTATCTGTCTGTGTGCAAATATATATCACGATATAAGAGAATATGTACAAAGCATATACAAGCACCGGCATTATTGACGGTTTGGACATCCCTAATGTTTACTATAACAAGCTAATAAAGGAAATGTATATCGAACACATGCAATCCGTTGTCTTCTGGTTTAAGAAGATTTACGCACATGGTAAAGGCACATCAGTCATTGAGTAGATATAAAGAAGACCAGATGCCGATTCAAATGCTGTGAACAACAGTAAATACGACGATGGAACTAGAGAATATGCACACCAAGCATTGTGTTTTAATATAATTTTCATCTGCCGGAAGGAAAACGTGATTGACTACGCTACTTTCATATTTTATTTCTGCGTCATGAGTAACTGTTATTCATTACTTTAAGACGGGTAGAATAGAATTTTGTAACTAATCGCATAATATACTCAAAACGTAAATTCATTCGAAATTCATGATTACGCAAACAAAATAGATAGAGAAAAAGCATACACTGCAATGTACCGAAAATTGGTTTCTTGGCATAGTAAATAATTTATAAAAGCACTGCACTATGTTTGAGTAAGTAAAAATATAATTTTAATCACAACATGAGATTCTTTTAAAACCCATATTGTAGGCTCTCTATGTATATGCAGGTGGTTACTCCAAGTGTTGTTCTCTCGATTAATTAATACTGTAAAAAACGTTTAACTCCGATTGAAGAGAAAGAAAATAACATCTAGTGACTACGACTCTCCTGCAATAGAATATAGAATGAAATAGTTGCTGAGTTTGAACCTTCGATCTGTTACCGGAGAATTTATTATTAACTTTTCATACAGCAGGGATCCCTATGAAAATTTCCCCTTTCATTCAATTATATCGAGACAACATGGCATGCTCGCCATCATAGATCTCTAAGTACGAGATAAGATAATGACAGTCGATATATAAAATTTCATGCATAGAATTTTACAAATTTTGTCGGCCATTATAAAGTTTACATTCCCATTAGTTGTATAACATCTTGATGCAATAATCTTGCAAACTGTGAATCAGTTCGTAAGTGAGGTTGTTGAGTCAAAGAAAACAAGCTAATTTCAATAATAGATTTGATAAATCAGAACAGAAGTGTAATTTCGAAACTTATTTCACACATGCTGAAATGCCACATTCTAAAGCTGAGTGGCATTTGCAAGTAATCTATTAAGCCATAAAAACCAATTAACTGATACCGCTTTCTCTGGACATTCACTTTTAATGCTTAATACTCAGAAGTTATAAAACATTTACCAAGATACAGTGGATTACCAAAATCATTCCACGACCAAACTGACTGGTTAATAGAGCATTTAGCTGTGTTTAGCTTGTGAAATTGCGATACACAATGAAAGAAGTGATGTTTGACAAGTTTCATTTATTAAAAAAAAAGAACTTTTTCATTGTTTAGTGAAGAGAAACTAAATGCCAGTATGCTAGGTATACTATAAGACAGATTAGAAACGTAGTCAACAATTCAAAATATTCCCCCTTTTCAAAATATTAGATGGAAATGATTGGTTATGTTGTTTGTTACCTGCACATTTGTCTTATTTGTCTATATTCTCATATCCTAATTTCATAACTATGTAGGGTTATTCGTTTTTGTTTGTCAAATGTAATGTTCCTCAGATCCTGAGCATATTATTACACAGTTTGGATTTTTAGTTGCACAGATCAAGTTATATATGTTTTCATTCTAACGAGTTGTCTTTGTTTGAAACGCATTTAGGATTGTTTTGTCTGATTTAAAACGAACACCACAATTAGGTCCACCGGATGTTTTAATGTTTGTTTTGTTATTATTGTATGTAGGTTGGCCTTTCTTAGTATTTTCTCATTGATTTATGTTGTCCTTTATTTTAGGTGTGCTTCGAGGTGTTGGCTCATCCTTATGTCTTTTTCACTAACTGTATGTTATGGAACGTGATCTTTTTAGCCGCAGTGTGTTTGGGATTGTAGGTGGAGACGTTCAGTTCGATAAATTTGTTCGTCTCGGTTGTCTACGTTCCTAGTCATTGAATTTATGGGCTTGTTAGATTTCATCATCAGGTGTTCCCTATATCGAATAAATGTGGAAGTGTTGAAGAGATTTGAACTTGAGCCAGTAGATGACTAAATGCAATAACAAGCAAGTTAGGCATGTCAATTTACACAGAATATTAAATATATTTCATAGAAACAATGTACACGTGTACTGTATAAGATAGTCCTACTTACGGATAATAAATGAAATTAGAAGTTAAATGGATAGAATTATACGAGCCCAACAGTTGTTTCTGTGGGCTTGGTGGTCCGGAATAATGAGAGTTACTTGGATCCATTACCGGATAACACCGTCTCCTTCTTCAGACGAGAATATTAGAATGGAGAATTTTACATTTGAGTAGTTGACAGGTTTGAGTGTCAAGATGTAATGATTTTGTGGAGAGGGAAGTTGAGGGTGTTTAAAATACAGATATGCATATATATATATACATGAAGAGAGATATTAAAATGTGTAAATGGTGATGGAGATATATATATATATATATATATATATATATATATATATATATATATATATATATATATATATATATATATATATATATATATATATATATATATATATATATATATATATATATATATATATATATATATATATATATATATATATATATATATATATATATATATATATATATATATATAGAGAGAGAGAGAGAGAGAGAGAGAGAGAGAGAGAGAGAGAGAGAAAGAAAGAATATTGAATCTCATCCGATATTTCAAACATTTCTCCAAAAACGTACGATTTTCTGTTACGTTTGAAACATAATTTCTTTTGAATTACTTAAAAATACTAACTCTTTTCTCTACCGGACATTCACTAGATTTTGTTGCAGTCCACCAACTGAAAAATTCATGTAAATTCATTAAGAATTCCCTGCTTACGTAATTGAGTATATCAACATGGTTTACCTTAATTTTTTTCTTCAGCTTCTTTGATGTGTTCTTGTACCTTAATTGATAATTTTTTTTTTATTTTGAATATGCCATGCCTATAGGATAAAATTATATTAGGAGCATTAAAGGGAGTTATATTATATTATGCATTCTACCGGCATGTCATTCAAAGAGAAGCAGAATATCAGAACAATAGCTATGAAATGTGTACTTGTTAAAGAGTTCTTCCTCTTTGTATATACTTAATGTATTTACAATGTTAATAGCTGCTGCACTGAAATTATTTTAGCTTCGTAGGAGGTAAGCAAACAAGTAACTTATAGTAATTGTGACTGACACCGCATGCGCATGCACGGTCATCTCGAGGAATGAGCGATCCTCCGAATTTCAGTTGACGTGAAGCAAATATAGTCTGTAAAGATACCTGGGCTAATATCTGGCACTCCGTCGGTTACGAAGACGAGTGTTCCTGTTCATTAGTTGAACGGGACAGCCTTCTCATACCCTTAACCTTGATCTCAGGGATATTAGCGTGACACAGAATGTGACAAAGCCGGCCCTTTGAAATACAGGTAGAACTCGTTTTCGCAAACGGAATGTCTCGGAAGAACGTGAAATAAAATGTCTTGCTGAAGTATACAACGAGCCGCCGACAAGAGAGCTCACGACCTCATGATCATGAGCCGAACAGCCTAACCTCTACAACACGTGCCTTCACTTGATACATACAATTTCAGTATATGTATGTGTATATATATATATATATATATATATATATATATAATAATATTAATTTTTCTATATGTTACTGTGGTTTTTCATGGATTAGTTCTCTAAAACTAAATGAGTATTCTTTAAAAAATTATTATGCTGAGCTTGCAGAGCGGAAACTCTATTGGTGTGAACAAAAAAAGAAAGTTTCAGAACGACATAAGGAGTACTACAAAGTCACTTAGACTGGATCCAGAGGACATAGAAACCCTTGCGTCGAATCAAACTGGATGACGAACAAAAGTGTGGAGTGGATTGAAAGCGTTTGGGGTGGCCAGGATAACGCATGCAAGGCTCAAGAGAGATTTAACAAAGATGCTACCGTCGCGAAGTTGAATCACAATGACCTTTTTGTATGGACAATTTGTGACAGGTCATGCTTTTTGTTTTGCTGGACTCAAATATCATTTGCGAACCCATGGAAAACGAGCCTCCACTAAATATTCTGCCTATAAGTCTGTGCACACCTTTCAATGCAATGTATGCCAGAAGATTTGCAAATCTAACGGATGTCTCAAAATACATTTTAAGATCCAGAAAATTCAGAACTTGTCTGCAGCTCTTGGTGGTCTAAATCGAATATGCAATCTATGTGGGAGTCTTTTCAAAACATTGTCTAGTTTAAAACGGCACATCAGATGCTATGAGGGTTCTAAGGTATAGGTACAGGATGTGGTCAAACTCTGCATAAGAATTAGACAACCACCATGTATGGAATACAATGTAGTACAATCACTCATGTAGAAACAAGATAGTTAAATTTATTGATTTATTAATTATTATTATTATTATTATTATTATTATTATTATTATTATAATTATTATTATTGTTATTATTATTGGCAGTAGTAGTAGTAGTAGTAGTAGTAGTAGTAGTAGTAGTAGTAGTAGTAGTAGTAGTAGTAGTAGTAGTAGTAGTGTTCTTGTTGTTGTTGCTGTTATTATTTAGCCGTCGGGATTCCATCCAGTTATTTCGTATCATTACGTCAACAGATGAAAAACAAGACGAAATCCGGCATGCTTTGCGCACGATATTTTATTTAAGATGTTATTCCGTTCCAATACAACATATTAAAAGCGCTCCGGGGATTTACACTTAAATACTAATTAATTGTTTTAATTACAGATATTTTGGTTGTTTGCATTTATCCGCTACTTCTTTAAATTTCCTGCAACTTCAAAATTACAATTATAGCTTTCTCTATCGGAAATATTCGTTATCGTATATAATGATTTTGGTTTATCATAGCAATATAATGCTACCGGGATATCATAGCACAGAGATATAGATGCTTCTAGTTTGTATTTCTGTCATTTAAAGTTAAAGAACGAAATATTTGGAAGCCATATATGTATATAGAGTGAAGCTGTCGTATTCTGTTTTCACTGAAGGGAAGTCGCTTTTTTAGTTGATAGAATAATTGCCTGTTCGTACGCAAGAACTAAAGACTTAATCGTCCTGTTTACCTTAATTTTCCCATCTCTAAGTAGAGAGGTAACCTAATCTGAAAGCTGACTGGTTCAGTGATATTATACTAGTTAATTATACATTACATAACAATGTTTAGGTCGATCCGACCATGGATATTCAGAGTCAGGAAATTGTGTCCATAAACATTTCAAATGACATCACACTCTCCAGTATATTCAACCTTCAAGTACCGTGCCCGCTTATGTATAAACAAATATCATAATCAGTAGAATTAACTAGATCCAGAGAACTAACTATTTAGTATCGTATATATATTGTCTAATGCAGCGTAATATTTAGAGATTTTCAAATCAGGGTTTCAAATGAGATAAAAAAATGAAAAAATGAGACGACTCCGAACTGCTAGAAAAAGATCCCTCATCTTTAATTGAAGTAGAACACTAACTCATGGATATCTAAAGAGGTATAAGCTCTTTCTAATTAGCTACAAACAGGTGATGTTTGGAAAGTAAATGCAGCGTGTATCAACTCTAGAGTACTTAATAACAGGTATCCAGATTTCAGTATAAAGATAATCCAATGGCAACATTCTTCCGCGGTAAAACGTAATTGTTATTTAAAATATCACAAGTTTCAATGGAGAAAGATGTATTTTTAATTCTGCAATGGCACGAAATTCAAAGAAAAGAAAAAAAACTACGATGAATATAAATAAATAAATAGCCAAATCTCTGAAATTACAACAATTAATTGGTATTTAAGTGTAACTCCCCGGAGCATCTTAAATATATTGTAATGGAATGGAATAACATTTTAAATAAACTATTGTGCATAAAATATATTTGATTTTCTTTTGTTTATCAGTGCGTTGTTGTAAAGGTACAAATTAAAAGGATGAATCTCTAATGGAAAATAATGCATAACACAAAAATAAAACGTAGTTGTTCGGCCTGCCAGGTATCATTAGCAGTGAATGTACCTTGAAATAATACCCTGTATCATTAAATGTGGTAAATGCACTATTGAAAATTCAATACAATATGAAAAAAACTATAAAGATATCTTGTATCAAGCAACGTATTGCCGAAAGTCTCTTTATTATTTCAAGGTGGCAAGGGGTATGATTTGGTGGAATCTTGACATGTCTTTTGTACTTTGCGGACGAAGTATACCATAGAAGCACTTTCCTTTCAAATTGTATTTTTTTTTTTCCTCGGAGAATAAACAACAGTAAGAACAAATCTTTTCAGATTTGATTAAAAAAACAGGACTAACAGTCATCTCCAGAGCATTTACCACTTTCTTTCTCTCTCTTTCTCTCGCTCTCTCTCTCTCTATCGCTCTCTCTCTCTCTCTCTCTCTCTCTCTCTCTCTTTGTATATATATATATATATATATTCATTTATTGTTTCGTTTCAGCCCTATGGTTTGGCCATGCTGGGGCACCATGTATATATATATATATATATATATATATATATATATATATATATATATATATATATATATATATATATATATATATATATATATATATATATATATGTAGATATATATATATATATATATATATATATATATGTGTGTGTGCGTGTGTGTGTGTATATATACATATATATATATATATATATATATATATATATATATATATATATATATATATATATATATATATATATATATATATATATATATATATATATATATACGTGTGTATACGTGTGTGCGTGTGCTACTCACCACACATCCTCTCCTACGCCTATGTTTTTTACTTACGTGCTACGACTGTTCGATCAAACTGATTTGAGATTAAATAGGGCCAAAACATTAATGATGCATACTGTGAATAACAACTTTTGGGGTCTAAACAGATGTTCTAAGCAGAATTAAGTAGTGTTTCTTACTTCTGTATATTTCTTATATTGTGTGCGCGTGTGGTTGTATGCATACGAATATAGATATACTTGTGGCTGTGAGCTAACTCAATCGTAAGCATACCAGGTTAAATGCTAAGTGGCATCGTGACCATCTGTAGGTTCTGAATTCCAATTCTGCCACGGTGGACTTTGCCTTTCGGTATCAATAAAATAGGTACAAGTTGATTAAAACTGTCGATGTAATCCACTTACTCTCTCCATCGATCGTATTGCTCTTGCGACTGAATTTGAAAACTTAATAATTATATGTAGAAATAACATACATGCATACATACATATATACATACATACATTTATATATATATATATATATATATATATATATATATATATATATATATATATATATATATATATATATATATATATATATATATATATATATATATATATATATATATATATATATATATATATATATATATATATATATATATATATATATATATATATATATATATATATATATATATATATATATATATATATATATATATATATATATATATATATATATATATATACATATATGCGAAAGCGATATATTGTAATGCTATTAGACGGTGTGAGTGTGGCTATGTAGATTACAAAAGTAATTAATATCTGCCGCCCTTATGGACTACAACCCCAGTCATGTTAACACTCCAACCCTATGTTTTGATTTAACACCTCCAAATTATAAACCATAACCAATAAATATGCTTACCGCCATGGATAGATTGTTACCGCTAAACTCCAACTGATCACTACTGATCGCTCACCGTGCAACTAAGCAATCAGCAACAATTCTCTACTTCTATATTTCGTATCAAACGCAATGGAATGATGTCGCTTAACGAGCCCTACGCTAGCTCGTAGTCCTCGTGGCGTCAGCTATCTGCCAACATCGTGTCCGAGAATATGGGACTAAGAATAACAAATATGAACTCATAGCGCCTTGGGATTTATGTCACTACGTGACCCGAGTTGGCAAGATGTGGTTTGTTATTTGGAAGCTGTTTTGAATTTCTCTCAAATCTCTCTACTCTTCTCTATTACCTGATCAGACAGGCTCGTTCTAGGAGCCTACAAAACATTGGGTCATATGAATGTGAGTCGCTGTTCTTAAATAATAATAGTCACTTGAGCAAATGTGCTACGTGTTACACTCATTTATTCATTCACTTGTATAGGCTGTTGAATTAGAAATAGATCGCAAACATGTATTGGAAAACCCTAATGCTTCGATTGTTTGTGGACATGTGTGTGTGTCTGTCTGTCTGAGTGCAGGTGGGCGTATAACTATGCGTTTTTTTGGTTACAGCTGTGCATGCAAACCGGTACGCATAGCTTTTCTTCGACTGCATACTACTCAGAGAAATGGTATGAGATATGTCTTTTAATGTGATGCTGGGACCACAACTGAGCTAAAATTCGACTAATTTATAAATAATTTATAGCGTCATACCAACCATTCTCATACCGATTGTTATCTATGTGATATATCATTTACAAGACATTAACCAAATTAACTTATACTGTGCTCAATTTGCTTGATAATATGACTAATCATTATGGCGAATTAATTTTCCATGTGTCTAGTAGTGTATATTTTGTGGAATTTGTTATATAGCCGCACGAGATAATAAGTAGTACATGTACATCTCATTTATTAGACAATACGGGCCTCACTACCTCCCTAAAAAGAGTATCGCTTATTTGCAGAAGTGTTTTTCCGTTGTGATTATTCAATGCTACTCACTTGGTACTTAGATACTGAAATCCGATTATTTTTCTAGTTTTACCGGTTCGTTCTTTTAGTCATTGGATTGCGGTTTCACTCATTGGATACCGATGTACTGCCTTCACGGGTTCAGATTAACTAATCGAGTCCAAATCTTAGTTTTATGCATCCTAATTGTTCTGTCTGTGCCCTATCCCGAACCACTTGTCTGAGGGGACGTAAAGAAACAAATAAACATCTGTAGTTAATTGGTATAGGGGAGAGAAAGTGACACAGGGACACAAGTAGACTGATAGACAGAGCAACACACATACACACAGACATATAACACACACACACACATACATATAACACACAAACACACACACACACACACACATATACATACATATATACATATATATATATATATATATATATATATATATATATATATATATATATATATATATATATATATATATATATATATATATATCTATATCTATATATATATATATATATATATATATATATATATATATATATATATATATATATATATATATATATATATATATATATGCGAGAATTTACGAAAAAAAACCAACAGACGAGAACAGGTGGTGTAAACAACAAAAGGATGTATTAATTTAATGCTCGGGAATAGAGAAAGTATTTAATGTTTCGAGCTACGCTCTTCAACAGAAAAAAAAACAAGGAGAAAAACAAGGAGAAAACAAATTTAAATTTCGTGGTCAGCGATCTATCATGGTGACTAATATATATATATATATATATATATATATATATACCCTTAGGACACAGTCGTGTGTCGATAAGCCAGCTGGAGGAGATGTCCTCCTGGGGCTAAAAGCAACAGTAACATCCACCCCTAGGGGTCAGCCACACTTAAGTGGCAATATACTACACTTTATCGTGCAGTTACTATTAATACTTCATTTAGAGAATTAACATTGCTTATATATATATATATATATATATATATATATATATATATATATATATATATATATATATATATATATATATATATATATATATATATATATGCACATACTGCCACCCAGATTCATTCGTCTTAGACCATGTAGCTTTGGTCGTCTCTAGGCTAGAACTGAAGATAGTTGTCTATTTGTTCAACGTTCTGTTCAGTGGAACTGGAGGCGTACCATAAGGTTGCAAAGAAGCTTCTTCACTATCCATACTTCCGCCTATCGTCGTTATTTTTGGTCACATTGTAGAGTGCATCAGTATTTTTAAATTGTAATGCGTCTGTGGTGATTGCAAACTCGGGGATCAAATCAAACAATAACTTACTTTAATGATATTTAAATCCATTTCACTATTTTAAAATATCCGTTTCCTTCAGCGAAGACAAATATTATAACTAGGTAAAAGTTATTTTTCATTAGTTAAACATTGAAGTACACTAGAATGTTTTTCTTTCGTTATTTCTTTCTTTCTTTCGTTCTTTCTTTCTTTCTTTCTTTCTTTCTTTCTTTCTTTCTTTATTTATTTCTTTCTTTCTTTCTTTCTTTCTTTCTTTCTATTCCGGGGACGCATAAGACACGCATATCCTTTTTGAGGAGATGGTTATATCGCATTAAAAATCTGGTCCCTAATTCAAAAACATTATTCTCACAGAACGCTTTCTAAGCGATGGCTCTCTATGATAGAGAGCAGTTAAATTTCCTTCAATTCATATCTTTCCTAACTAGTTCTATGTAAACGATGATATTGAGCACTTCTTTTCGGATAGTGAGTGTTGTTTACTTAACATGACAAAAATATAATTTAAGTTACAATAGACATTTGGCTATCTAAAATTTCAGGGCACAATGGATAGCAATATCCAATTATGCAAAATCTGACGCTGTAAGGGGATGATCACGTGTGTTACATTCTTGCTAGACTGCCCGATCAAACTGATTTGGGGATAAATAAAGCCAAATCAACCACGGTAATGATGAATACTGTGAATAACATCTTTTCGGTCTAAGCAGATGTTCTAAACAGAATTAAGTAGTGTTTGTTACTTCTGACCGGTTTGTGATTTGTGTTCTTGAGCAAGAGACTTCATGTCACGTTGCTCCAGTTCACACAGCTATAAAAATGAGTTGCAACGTCACTGGTGCGAAGCTATATCGGCCATTGTCTTTCCCTTCGATAACTTATGCATGGATAAGGGAGTCTGGTATACATGGGCGACTATTGGTCTTCCGTAAAGAATCTTACCCGGACTTGTGCCTAGGAGAGGAACTTTGTAGGTGCAATCCCATGGTCATTCATAAACAGGGGGATTATTTACCCTGTACTACCTAGACGGGAATGAGCACTCATATAACTGGAACCATATTTCATCAATCTCCTTTTTCTGCATACACTTATGAGCTGTAAATATTCAACAAATTCGCCACACACACAGAAATTAACACGAGAAATGCAATACAATTCGTATCAACTCTAAAATTATCAATGACAAGTAACAGAACCTTAATATAAAATATAATCCAATAAGAACATATTTGCACGGGAAAACATAATTGTTGGTTAAAATATTTATTTATTTATTTATTTATTTCGGAACGATGTATTTTTTTCTTCAGCCCTTCCACAGGTTTAAATGAAAACAAAAACATATGATCAATATAAACAACCATAATCTCTGAAATTACAACAATCAATTAGCATTTAAGTGTAATTACCCGGAGCGTCTTTAATACATTGTAATGGAATGAAACAACATTTTAAATAAACTATTGTACTCAAAACACATCGGATGTGATTTTGTTTCTAACCTGTTCATGTAGCGACACAACTTAAATGGATGAAATGCCGGAGGAAAAGCAAAAAACAAGACAGAGACACTACATCTTCGATCGAGCTGCTAGAGTGAAATATCAGTCAATTATTCTTCAAATCCTACATCCTATTTTAAAAGAGGTGGAAATATGAAAATGGAGTACAGAATACAGTTTTATAAATATACATTGGAAAACACAATACACATATATCCATAATACATATTTAAAAACTATTTCAAATGTAAATATCTATTATTTCGCCGGCAATTTAAATATAAATAAATTTAAAATAAAGAGTAAAAGAAAAACAGCGTTCATTATAACAATTTGACGGATATAAAAGAAGAAACAATATAGAGCTGTAGTGACTTCTTTGTCTTGACAATGTACAGTCGATGAACTAGCAATATTCAGGCAGAGTCAATATTAGAGAAAATGATATGGCTCTGCATTCTAATTACGGATGTATTCTAAACGAAAGATGGAGGAAAAGAGGTATATATAGACACACATACACACACACTTACATACTTACACACACACACACACACACACACACACACATATATATATATATATATATATATATATATATATATATATATATATATATATATATATATATATATATATATATATATATATATATATGTATGTGTGCGTGTGTGTTTGTGTGTGTGTGTGTGTAAGTGTATGTGTCTACCAAATCCACTCACAAAGCTTTGGTCGGCCTGAGGTTATAGTAGAGGACATCTTGTCAAGGCGTCACGCAGTGGGACTAAACCCGGAACCATGTGGTTGGTGAGAAAGCTACTCACTACATAGCCATTCCTGCACCTATATTTGTATATGAAGAAAGAGAGAGATGAGAGAAATGGACAGAGAGACAGAGAGAGACACCGAGAAAGTAAAGAGTGGGGACAAAGAATGAGAGAAAAGGGGAGAGAATAATAGTTTCCAGACTAGTGATTCGATTACTCGACCATCAAAACTCAGAGCAGAAAGCCACAGAGAATTTCAGAAGCCTACATATCCGAGTTTCTGATGAGTTTGCATTCTGATACTGCAGAAGTCATCAATTTTCAAAATGATAAGGTGTGTTTTAAATGGAGTTTAGTTACTCTGTCTAGTAGGTCGTGATAGCTTGTAAAATTTCTGTCTGTAGCGCACATACTTTGATAATGGTCACAAGTCTCTTATAGACCCCTTCGGCATTTTCCTCGTAATATGTTTCACCCCTTTTTATTTTAATTACTTTTTTAGATTCGAGCTGTTTCAACAGTATTACGTAGATGTATAGTTTGTTAATTCCCCTTCTTGAACAAATTACACAGTAGCAGCTTATTTTATTATCAAGAGATAAAAGAAAAATCTTTCAACGTTAAGAATCAGGCAAGTGGATAATATTCTATCTGATTCTTTCCGTTGAAATACATTACTTTTATAGAATATTAATGTCGAGTTCTTACCGTTGAAAAAACATTTTGTTCGAGATGATATGGGGGTCAGTTCAGTTAATACTCAAAAACTTCAGAATTTTATAAATACCGTTGATTGAAGTGGTTATTCAGGAACTGTGATGTGTGAAAAGGGATGCAACATTAATACTAGTCCAAATGTTAATTAGATTGTTAGTAAATAGTCTATAACCCTGTAAGATATTCTTTATTGTCCATCCTCGATAATTAAGTTCATCCCTCATGTTTCTGAAGATTACTAGCTTATCAACTTCACATTGTGTGAGTCCAAATGTGACTTATTAGGGTCCATTTTGTCATAAAATACACATAAAATGGGGACGTGTAATAGCGAAATCCTGACACTGCAGGACACCCGCTTTTTTCCCAGCCTTACTCTATTTAAGTTGTCTGGTCGTATTAGGTCCATAATGCAATACTTCAAAGTAGAGAGTAGTACGCCTTAACGAGCAGTCTTATGGACGATGTTCCTAAGTAGGACTATTCTAAGTTAGACTTCTTCGAGTTTAACATGTGCATGTCTGATTACGTCTTATTTCGTCCACCACTTGTTTCGGCGTATCCACTGAATTGTGGATACTATAAAATGTATTGTGCAAGTAGGTGTAAAGATCATAATTATTGCATTAAAAGCAGGTGCAGATATTATATTGAATATACATGAGCCATGACACCTAATTCTACATTAAATAAAAGCAGTAGATTTCCTCACATGGGGTGGCTAAATGTTACAGAATGAACAACTGCAAAAGAATATTAAGCGCAACAATGTATGGATGAGGTAAACTGAGTAAAGAAAGAAGGAAATAAGAGTATTTGATGTTAAACTGAAAACTCAGAAGTTAACCATTTTGTTCTTAGCCCGGGACTAAATGTCATGCTACATGAGGCACTAAAAAATCAAGAAAACGATGGCAAGGTAGTCATCTGAACGACCTTTGGAGATATCTTCCCAAATCTGCTACATGTATTTGACTGCAAGGAGGAATCAGTTATTGTGGAAAACGTGTTGACAGGAAAATGTGTAGATGCACATATACATACTAATATATATATTCGCATATAGATATGTGGATTTTACATGTCCGCATATATATATATATATATATATATATATATATATATATATATATATATATATATATATATATATATATATATATATATATATATATATATATATATATATATATATATAGGTATATATGTAATCATGCAGTTATGTTTATAAATAGTAACTCAATGTTTGCATATATTCTCATTATGTGAAGTGGATTTAGCAACATAAATTAGAAATCAGCTTTAACACGCATATGCAGACGAACACGCGCATCATATATACATACATATACACACACATACATACACACACACACACACACACACACACACACACACACATATATATATATATATATATATATATATATATATATATATATATATATATATATATATATATATATATATATATATATATATTGATCGTAAACGCAGACACCACAGATTTACAAATAGACACATATACCTACATACATAGACAGGCACACACGCATATACGTATGCAAACACACTCACACAAATACACACACATGCACAAATGCTCACGCACGTGAACACACATACACACACGCAAACACATATGTATTAAATGTATAGCGTAATTTGCTCGTAAATGTAAATTTAGTACGATATAAGAGAATTCACAGTCAGAAATAATGATTGAGAATTTCACGGTAAGCAACATATATACTTCCAGTTATATGAATAGTGAACATTCCCGAGAGCTGAAATACATGTTTATCTGATTAAATTGTTGTATTGTTGGCTTTAAATGCTCCCATAAATTTTGATTACTTGACAATGAATCTATATTATGTGATAGAACTTCCAGCTGCTGCTTGGGTTAGAACTGCCATTAACCGAGAAGATATTGTGTTTACTCATACATATGAAGTGATAAATACTCGAATTTCTTCGATAGTGCTTTTTACAAATCATGCTTTCATTGAAATTTACTGTTTCACTGATTATCACATTCCGATGTGTTGATAAGCTAAACATATTTATTTCTCTCTTTACGCCATATACATATGCATTACAAAAGTACTGAAATAAGTATTGTTTAATATAACATTTCGTAGAATGATTGAAGTGGTGTAAAGCAATACGAAAACCGTGATAACACTTGTCGAAGATCCGGTTTTAATTCTCGTACTCAGCAAATAATCATGGGTACTATTTAGTAATATGACTATCGCCAAACCGAATTTATCCGTGGTCTGATCTCCCAAATATGTGTATACCAGAATAAATAATGTATCCTTCAATATATATTTCTTTTTACTAGTAATACCGAGATTGCGCTCAAATCTTATACCACATGATGTCGCGAGTAATATATTATAAACAATGGCAGAATGTATTAACGATTTGATCATGATACATTAGTGGTAACTTGATATATTCGGCACTAACTACAAATAGTGATATTCTATTTACATTATTTACATGTGAGGGATATTTGTCCTCATCTTGTTTGTTTTAACAAGATGGGGACGAACATCCGTCAAATGTAAATAATACAAATAATTTACATAATTCCGCATCTCATAAATATAGAACTGTACAAATAATGATGTATAAGATATTGAATAAGACGACTGGTTCCGGTGTTCGAACGCTAGCAATTTCACACGGCTGACGGGACATTGAAACTTTTTTCTCCTTTGCTGGCAGTACTTTTATGGCGTAAGGCGTAAATATACGCAGAAAGGACGTAAAAGTTCGCAGAAATATACACCTGCTGATAGACAGTAAGAGAGAAAGGAAGAGATCAACATTACAATTTATTAATTGAACACGATTGGCAAAAAACACTTTCGCTTTACTCTTACACATACATAAAAACAAAATATGCTCACTCACGCAAAGCGTGAGAGAAAGAGAGAAAGCGAAGGGGAGTAGCAGAGAGACAAAGAGACGGTGCGGTGAGTGGGGGGAACACCATTAGAATTCCTGTTCTAAAAAAGCAGGCGTCTAAAGAGCTACACCAATACGGTTGCGCCAGATTGTCTCATATCATAAAAAAGGACTTGGGAGAATATACCTTTACATTTATGTATGTGAATGGGAAAATATTTTTACAGACGGTAGTTTCCTAGTGTCTCAAGTTTGGTGGTCGATTAAAATGACAATGGCCTGAAATCGGACAGCTGGCCAAAAGGCTGGTGCGTTGTAGATTTAGTAGATGTTACTGTGTGGTACGCTTTCTCTTGATGCAGAGTTAAATTATTCACTGAAATTATGGTAATATCACTCACACGGTATTATATAAATTCTGGCCAACCATGCCATATACTTCAATAAGTTTACAGTAACATGAGGCACTCGTAGAAACCTCTCATACGAATTACCGTGCTTTATTGCAATATATACCAGCTAATTTCACGATGAAACAACTTATTGCGAATTGATTGGAATTAATGGTTGTAGAATGATATATATGTGCATTGTAACTGCATGTGTGCGTTAAGGTATGAAAATTTGGTGTAATTCCATCATGCAATAAATATCCCTGGAAAATATTTACACAGACGCAACACGTACATGATTTGTATGGAGTTAAAGTATGATGTGGAAGCAATTATACTATGGTTCCCAGTTCCTTGAATATAGAACTATTCACTGTAATCATATATATCAAAGAACGAGCAATAAAAATCTACTAGTGGTATTCTATTTATCATCGTGACTGTAAGACTGATAGTCATATTTATGACTATCTTGCTGCTTTATTAGAGAATTTTACTCTTGTGATCGAATATTTACAGATTTGTTTCTAGTTATGATCTCAAAGGAACAGGAAAGAAATCTGAATGCAAAAGAATATGAATAATAAGAATAATATTATGAAATATATAAATGGTATTGTATTCTATTAAAATTATAATATGTATAGTACAAATACATCATGTTCATGGCGCATATTTTTGTTTTAATTCAGAATTAGTTTACAGAGGAACGATAACTACGATCAAGTTGGAACCTATATCAACCAAAGCATCTGAAGATTCTCATCTCTAAATTCAAATGGGTATTTCATTTCCGAACGTTTTACAAGAATTTTTTTTTCTATTGAAACGTAGATCATTACTGGTTTTAAAGAACTCGAGGAAAGAAACTACATTTTACGAAATATGTATTCTCACCAGTAATATACATTTTTCACTCTATCGAATAAACGGCCGTATACGCAGAACCATTCGGAAATCCATATAAAATTACTGTTGATTTCTTTTACACTGAGAGAAGAATACTGATTTACACTATGTATATAGTCGATTGAATGTCGCCCATTATAGGTTTGGTGTTTATTTTATTGATCTGTAATAATGAAATTCATATTTGATCGAAACAAATATAGCGTATGATTTACAGAGATTTTTGATCGAATTGCAATTTTGTGGAAAATAAACGTGACATATTGAATCGCAAATCGTGTTTGATATATTGTGAAGACGTTCTCTAATGCAGCATTCCTCAGATCTTCGACAAGAAAAAAAAAATTAGCGCACATGTTACCGTTGTAAAACTTATTGGAATTGAAAATACAAAATCTCTTGACAAATTATATCAAAATATTTAAAACATATTTCATAAAAATCCTCTTTGTTGACATTGGAGATGTTTAGAATAAGGTTAATATTTATTTTGCCGACATTTAGAGGAAGGAACATGCCAAAAATTAAGTTTGTATTTGAAAAAATTGAGGTTAGAAGTGTAACGGATGCCAATTCCAGTTTCACTCCATCGATTATTTATTTTTAAAATCATTACACTGAGCTTTTAAAGAGATAAAACGTTTAGATAATTAAACATTTATGTTTGAATATTTTCATCAATTATGAATTTGGTATTGATAATATATTTCTATTCAATCAAATGTGCACGATATATGATATAAACAGAGGTTTGTATCAAAGATAACGAAATTAAAATTGAAAGGGGAATAAACTATATTAATTGAAAACCTCTCGTAGGTATGTAATTATTTAACTGAAAAGTAACGTATATGGCGTCGACAAAATTTGCTTTCGAAATTAATTTATTTAGAAGACATATAATGACATTTGGAAAATATACATATAAAATACTTCGCATACATGTATATTGCTCCAATATTATATGAAACGACTTTAGCCGTTCGAATAAATCCCGGATCACCGTTAACATTTACTTTATTTTGCCGAGAAAATCATAGATATAGTTGACATAATCAAATGAAGAAGGGAAAAGGCAAACGTATCAAAATAGATATACAATTTAATATCTGTTCAATAAGTCAATAACAACGAAGAGAAAACAGGCCACACATTAGAGTTCACCATGCTATTTCCAGCTGAATCTCAATCCAAACTTTCCCTAGCGTGTACGATAAGAAATACAAAAATAAAAAAGATAAAGAGTGTGTCATAAATTTCTCTCAGGTCACTTTTTCCCTGAAGAAGAAATCTTTCCGTAAAGTTCGATGTTCCAATTTCCACAGTAAATTCACGACAATCCTATTATCCATTTTAGTAAAT